>NC_133143.1:7645653-7908516 GCF_048418815.1 Hemitrygon akajei | reverse complement strand
CCTGGTACACCCAGCCTTCTCCACCCCCCCTCTCCTGGTACACCCAGCCTTCTCCACCCCCCCCCTCTCCTGGTACACCCAGCCTTCTCCACCCCCCCCCTCTCCTGGTACACCCATCCTTCTCCACCCCCCCTCTCCTGGTACACCCAGCCTTCTCCACCCCCCCTCTCCTGGTACACCCAGCCTTCTCCACCCCCCCCCCCTCTCCTGGTACACCCAGCCTTCTCCACCCCCCCTCTCCTGGTACACCCAGCCTTCTCCACCCCCCCCCCTCTCCTGGTACACCCATCCTTCTCCACCACCCCCCCTCTCCTGGTACACCCAGCCTTCTCCACCCCCTCCCCCTCTCCTGGTACACCCAGCCTTCTCCACCCCCCCCTCTCCTGGTACACCCCAGCCTTCTCCACCCCCCCCTCTCCTGGTACACCCAGCCTTCTCCACCCCCCCCTCCTCTCTCCTGGTACACCCAGCCTTCTCCACCCCCCCCTCTCCTGGTACACCCAGCCTTCTCCACCCCCCCCTCTCCTGGTACACCCATCCTTCTCCACCCCCCCCCCCTCTCCTGGTACACCCAGCCTTCTCCAACCCCCCCTCTCCTGGTACACCCAGCCTTCTCCACCCCCCCCCCTCTCCTGGTACACCCAGCCTTCTCCACCCCCCCCTCTCCTGGTACACCCAGCCTTCTCCACCCCCCCCCTCTCCTGGTACACCCAGCCTTCTCCACCCCCCCCCCTCTCCTGGTACACCCAGCCTTCTCCACCCCCCCCCCCTCTCCTGGTACACCCAGCCTTCTCCACCCCCCCTCCTCTCTCCTGGTACACCCAGCCTTCTCCACCACCCCCCCTCTCCTGGTACACCCAGCCTTCTCCACCCCCCCCTCTCCTGGTACACCCAGCCTTCTCCACCCCCCCCCTCTCCTGGTACACCCATCCTTCTTCACCCCCCCCCTCTCTGGTACACCCATCCTTCTCCACCACCCCCCCTCTCCTGGTACACCCAGCCTTCTCCACCCCCCCCTCTCCTGGTACACCCAGCCTTCTCCACCCCCCCCCCCCCTCTCCTGGTACACCCCAGCCTTCTCCACCCCCCCCCCCTCTCCTGGTACACCCAGCCTTCTCCACCACCCCCCTCTCCTGGTACACCCATCCTTCTCCACCACCCCCCTCTCCTGGTACACCCAGCCTTCTCCACCCCCCCCCTCTCCTGGTACACCCATCCTTCTCCACCCCCCCCTCTCCTGGTACACCCATCCTTCTCCACCCCCCCCTCTCCTGGTACACCCATCCTTCTTCACCCCCCCCCCCTCTCCTGGTACACCCATCCTTCTCCACCCCCCCCCTCCCCTGGTACACCCAGCCTTCTCCACCCCCCCCTCTCCTGGTACACCCAGCCTTCTCCACCACCCCCCCTCTCCTGGTACACCCAGCCTTCTCCACCCCCCCCCTCCCCTGGTACACCCAGCCTTCTCCACCCCCCCCCCTCTCCTGGTACACCCATCCTTCTCCACCCCCCCTCTCCTGGTACACCCAGCCTTCTCCACCCCCCCCCCCTCTCCTGGTACACCCAGCCTTCTCCACCCCCCCCCCCCTCTCCTGGTACACCCAGCCTTCTCCACCCCCCCCCCCCTCTCCTGGTACACCCAGCCTTCTCCACCCCCCCCCTCTCCTGGTACACCCAGCCTTCCCCACCCCCCTCTCCTGGTACACCCAGCCTTCTCCACCCCCCCCCTCTCCTGGTACACCCAGCCTTCTCCACCCCCCCTCCCTCTCCTGGTACACCCAGCCTTCTCCACCCCCCCCCCTCTCCTGGTACACCCATCCTTCTCCACCCCCCCCTCTCCTGGTACACCCAGCCTTCTCCACCCCCCCCCCTCTCCTGGTACACCCAGCCTTCTCCACCCCCCCCCCCTCTCCTGGTACACCCAGCCTTCTCCACCCCCCCCCCTCTCCTGGTACACCCAGCCTTCTCCACCCCCCCTCTCCTGGTACACCCAGCCTTCTCCACCCCCCCCCTCTCCTGGTACACCCATCCTTCTCCACCCCCCCTCTCCTGGTACACCCAGCCTTCTCCACCCCCCCCCCCCCTCTCCTGGTACACCCAGCCTTCTCCACCCCCCCCCCCTCTCCTGGTACACCCATCCTTCTCCACCCCCCCCTCTCCTGGTACACCCAGCCTTCTCCACCCCCCCCCCCTCTCCTGGTACACCCAGCCTTCTCCACCCCCCCCTCTCCTGGTACACCCATCCTTCTTCACCCCCCCCCCTCTCCTGGTACACCCATCCTTCTCCACCACCCCCCCTCTCCTGGTACACCCAGCCTTCTCCACCCCCCCCTCTCCTGGTACACCCATCCTTCTCCACCCCCCCCTCTCCTGGTACACCCATCCTTCTCCACCACCCCCCCTCTCCTGGTACACCCATCCTTCTCCACCCCCCCCTCTCCTGGTACACCCAGCCTTCTCCACCCCCCCCCTCTCCTGGTACACCCAGCCTTCTCCACCCCCCCCCCCCTCTCCTGGTACACCCAGCCTTCTCCACCACCCCCCCCTCTCCTGGTACACCCAGCCTTCTCCACCCCCCCCCCCCTCTCCTGGTACACCCAGCCTTCTCCACCCCCCCTCCTCTCTCCTGGTACACCCAGCCTTCTCCACCCCCCCCCCCTCTCTCCTGGTACACCCAGCCTTCTCCACCCCCCCCCTCTCTCCTGGTACACCCAGCCTTCTCCACCCCCCCCTCTCCTGGTACACCCATCCTTCTTCACCCCCCCCCCCCTCTCCTGGTACACCCATCCTTCTCCACCACCCCCCCTCTCCTGGTACACCCAGCCTTCTCCACCCCCCCCCCCCCTCTCCTGGTACACCCAGCCTTCTCCACCCCCCCCCCCCTCTCCTGGTACACCCATCCTTCTCCACCACCCCCCCTCTCCTGGTACACCAGCCTTCTCCACCCCCCCCTCTCTCCTGGTACACCCAGCTTCTCCACCCCCCCCCTCTCCTGGTACACCCATCCTTCTTCACACCCCCCCCCCTCTCCTGGTACACCCATCCTTCTCCACCACCCCCCTCTCCTGGTACACCCAGCCTTCTCCACCCCCCCTCTCCTGGTACACCCAGCCTTCTCCACCCCCCCCCCTCTCCTGGTACACCCATCCTTCTTCACCCCCCCCCCTCTCTGGTACACCCATCCTTCTCCACCACCCCCCCTCTCTCCTGGTACACCAGCCTTCTCCACCCCCCCTCTCCTGGTACACCCAGCCTTCTCCACCCCCCCTCTCCTGGTACACCCAGCCTTCTCCACCCCCCCCCCTCTCCTGGTACACCCATCCTTCTTCACCCCCCCCCCTCTCCTGGTACACCCATCCTTCTCCACCACCCCCCCTCTCTCCTGGTACACCCAGCCTTCTCCACCCCCCCTCTCCTGGTACACCCAGCCTTCTCCACCCCCCCTCTCCTGGTACACCCAGCCTTCTCCACCCCCCCTCCCCTCTCCTGGTACACCCAGCCTTCTCCACCCCCTCCCCCTCTCCTGGTACACCCAGCCTTCTCCACCCCCCCCCCTCCTGGTACACCCAGCCTTCTCCACCCCCCCCTCTCCTGGTACACCCAGCCTTCTCCACCCCCCCCTCTCCTGGTACACCCCATCCTTCTCCACCCCCCCTCTCCTGGTACACCCAGCCTTCTCCACCCCCCCCTCTCCTGGTACACCCAGCCTTCCTCCACCCCCCCCTCTCCTGGTACACCCAGCCTTCTCCACCCCCCCCCTCTCCTGTACACCCAGCCTTCTCCACCCCCCCCCTCTCCTGGTACACCAGCCTTCTCCACCCCCCCCCCCTCTCCTGGTACACCCAGCCTTCTCCACCCCCCCCCCTCTCCTGGTACACCCAGCCTTCTCCACCCCCCCCCTCTCCTGGTACACCCAGCCTTCTCCACCCCCCCCCCTCTCCTGGTACACCCAGCCTTCTCCACCCCCCCCCCTCTCTCCTGGTACACCCAGCCTTCCCCACCCCCCCCCTCTCCTGGTACACCCAGCCTTCTCCACCCCCCCCTCTCTGGTACACCAGCCTTCTCACCCCCCTCTCTGGTACACCCAGCCTTCTCCACCCCACCCCCTCTCCTGGTACACCCAGCCTTCTCCACCCCCCCCCTCTCCTGGTACACCCAGCCTTCTCCACCCCCCCCTCTCCTGGTACACCCACCCTTCCCCACCCCCCCCCCCCTCTCCTGGTACACCCAGCCTTCTCCACCTCCCCCCCCTCTCCTGGTACACCCAGCCTTCTCCACCCCCCCCCCCTCTCCTGGTACACCCAGCCTTCTCCACCCCCCCCCTCTCCTGGTACACCCAGCCTTCTCCACCCCCCCCCCCCTCTCCTGGTACACCCAGCCTTCTCCACCCCCCCCTCCTCTCCTGGTACACCCAGCCTTCTCCACCCCCCCTCTCCTGGTACACCCAGCCTTCTCCACCACCCCCCCTCTCCTGGTACACCAGCCTTCTCCACCCCCCCCCCTCTCCTGGTACACCCAGCCTTCTCCACCCCCCCTCTCTCCTGGTACACCCAGCCTTCTCCACCACCCCCCCCCTCTCCTGGTACACCCAGCCTTCTCCACCCCCCCCTCTCCTGGTACACCCAGCCTTCTCCACCCCCTCCCCCTCTCCTGGTACACCCAGCCTTCTCCACCCCCCCCCCTCTCCTGGTACACCCAGCCTTCTCCACCCCCCCCTCTCCTGGTACACCCAGCCTTCTCCACCCCCCCCTCTCCTGGTACACCCAGCCTTCTCCACCCCCCCCTCTCCTGGTACACCCAGCCTTCACCACCCCCCCCTCTCCTGGTACACCCAGCCTTCTCCACCCCCCCCTCTCCTGGTACACCCATCCTTCTCCACCCCCCCCCCTCCTGGTACACCCATCCTTCTCCACCCCCCCCCCCTCTCCTGGTACACCCAGCCTTCTCCACCCCCCCCCTCTCCTGGTACACCCAGCCTTCTCCACCCCCCCCTCTCCTGGTACACCCAGCCTTCTCCACCCCCCCCTCTCCTGGTACACCCAGCCTTCTCCACCCCCCCTCTCCTGGTACACCCAGCCTTCTCCACCCCCCCTCTCCTGGTACACCCAGCCTTCTCCACCCCCCCCCCCCTCTCCTGGTACACCCAGCCTTCTCCACCCCCCCCCCCTCTCCTGGTACACCCATCCTTCTCCACCCCCCCCCTCTCCTGGTACACCCAGCCTTCTCCACCCCCCCCTCTCCTGGTACACCCAGCCTTCTCCACCCCCCCCCTCTCCTGGTACACCCAGTCTTCTCCACCCCCCCCCCTCTCCTGGTACACCCATCCTTCTCCACCCCCCCCCCTCTCCTGGTACACCCATCCTTCTCCACCGCCCCCCTCTCCTGGTACAACCCAGCCTTCTCCACCCCCCCCCCCTCTCCTGGTACACCCAGCCTTCTCCACCCCCCCCTCTCCTGGTACACCCCATCCTTCTCCACCCCCCCTCCCCCTCTCCTGGTACACCCAGCCTTCTCCACCCCCCCTCCCCCTCTCCTGGTACACCCAGCCTTCTCCACCCCCCCCCTCTCCTGGTACACCCAGCCTTCTCCACCCCCCCTCCCCCTCTCCTGGTACACCCAGCCTTCTCCACCCCCCCTCCCCCTCTCCTGGTACACCCAGCCTTCTCCACCCCCCCCCCCTCTCCTGGTACACCCAGCCTTCTCCACCCCCCCCTCTCCTGGTACACCCAGCCTTCTCCACCCCCCCCTCTCCTGGTACACCCAGTCTTCTCCACCCCCCCCCCTCTCCTGGTACACCCATCCTTCTCCACCCCCCCCCCTCTCCTGGTACACCCATCCTTCTCCACCGCCCCCTCTCCTGGTACACCCAGCCTTCTCCACCCCCCCCCCTTTCCTGGTACACCCCAGCCTTCTCCACCCCCCCCCCTCTCCTGGTACACCCAGCCTTCTCCACCCCCCCCCTCTCCTGGTACACCAGCCTTCTCCCCTCCCCTCTCCTGGTACACCCAGCCTTCTCCACCCCCCCCCCTTTCCTGGTACACCCAGCCTTCTCCACCACCCCCCCCTCTCCTGGTACACCCAGCCTTCTCCACCCCCCCCCTCTCCTGGTACACCCAGCCTTCTCCCCCTCCCCTCTCCTGGTACACCCAGCCTTCTCCACCCCCCCCTCTCCTGGTACACCCATCCTTCTCCACCCCCCCCTCTCTCCTGGTACACCCAGCCTTCTCCACCCCCCCTCCCCTTTCCTGGTACACCCAGCCTTCTCCAACCCCCCCCCCCCTCTCCTGGTACACCCAGCCTTCTCCAACCCCCCCCCCCTCTCCTGGTACACCCAGCCTTCTCCACCCCCGCCTCTCCTGGTACACCCAGCCTTCTCCAACCCCCCCTCCCCTCTCCTGGTACACCCAGCCTTCTCCACCCCCCCCCTCTCCTGTACACCCAGCCTTCTCCACCCCCCCCCCTCTCCTGGTACACCCAGCCTTCTCCACCCCCCCTCCCCTCTCCTGGTACACCCCAGCCTTCTCCACCCCCCCTCCCCTTTCCTGGTACACCCAGCCTTCTCCACCACCCCCCCTCTCCTGGTACACCCAGCCTTCTCCACCCCCCCTCTCCTGGTACACCCAGCCTTCTCCACCCCCCCTCCCCTCTCCTGGTACACCCAGCCTTCTCCACCCCCCCTCCCCTTTCCTGGTACACCCAGCCTTCTCCACCACCCCCCTCTCCTGGTACACCCAGCCTTCTCCAACCCCCCCCCCCCTCTCCTGGTACACCCAGCCTTCTCCAACCCCCCCCCCTCTCCTGGTACACCCAGCCTTCTCCACCCCCCCCCTCTCCTGGTACACCCAGCCTTCTCCACCCCCCCTCTCCTGGTACACCCAGCCTTCTCCACCCCCCCCCTCTCCTGGTACACCCAGCCTTCTCCACCCCCCCCCTCTCCTGGTACACCCAGCCTTCTCCACCCCCCCCCCCCTCTCCTGGTACACCCAGCCTTCTCCACCCCCCCCCCTCCTGGTACACCCAGCCTTCTCCACCCCCCCTCCCCTCTCCTGGTACACCCAGCCTTCTCCACCCCCCCTCCCCTCTCCTGGTACACCCAGCCTTCTCCACCCCCCCCTCCCCCTCTCCTGGTACACCCAGCCTTCTCCAACCCCCCCCCCCTCTCCTGGTACACCCAGCCTTCTCCACCCCCCCCTCTCCTGGTACACCCAGCCTTCTCCACCCCCCCCCCTCTCCTGGTACACCCAGCCTTCTCCACCCCCCCCCCTCTCCTGGTACACCCAGCCTTCTCCACCCCCCCCCCTCTCCTGGTACACCCAGCCTTCTCCACCCCCCCCCCCTCTCCTGGTACACCCAGCCTTCTCCACCCCCCCCCTCTCCTGGTACACCCAGCCTTCCCCACCCCCCCCCCTCCTGGTACACCCAGCCTTCTCCACCCCCCCCCCCCTCTCCTGGTACACCCAGCCTTCTCCACCCCCCCCCTCTCCTGGTACACCCAGCCTTCTCCACCCCCCCCCCTCTCCTGGTACACCCAGCCTTCTCCACCCCCCCCTCTCCTGGTACACCCAGCCTTCCCCACCCCCCCCCCCTCCTGGTACACCCAGCCTTCTCCACCCCCCCCCTCTCCTGGTACACCCAGCCTTCCCCACCCCCCCCCCCCCTCCTGGTACACCCAGCCTTCTCCACCCCCCCTCCCCCTCTCCTGGTACACCCAGCCTTCCCCACCCCCCCCCCCCTCTCCTGGTACACCCAGCCTTCCCCACCCCCCCCTCTCCTGGTACACCCAGCCTTCTCCACCCCCCCCCCCCTCTCCTGGTACACCCAGCCTTCTCCACCCCCCCTCCCCCTCTCCTGGTACACCCAGCCTTCTCCACCCCCCCCCCCCCCCGGTACACCCAGCCTTTCCACCCCCCAGTAGAACACCCAACCTCACCCCGCTTCTCAGAACACCCTCCTTCCCATCCCCCCTCCTTCTCCACAGCCCACCCTTCCCGTCCCCCACAGAACCCCTCCCTCCTCCCACCCGCAGAACCTGCTCCCTCCTCCCCCCCCCTCAGACCCCCAACCTCTCCTTTCAGATCCCCCTTCTCCCCTAACTTTCCCCACTCCCACCCTGGTGAATGTTTATTTACTGACTTGCTGAGGCTGGGCTGGGCTGGGCCTGAGGGGAGCAGAGTCGGGTAGACTCCATGGACTGTCGAGTCAGGCCCGACAGCACAGAGGGGAAGGAAGCTGCCAATAGCTTGATGCTAGGGATTAATTGCTTGTTAACTCTTTGCTGTGAATTTGCATGTTATTTCTCCAACTTTCTTGATGTTATGGTTTGTGAGTGAGAGGCATTGGGTATCTCTCAGATCATAGTTACATAATGAATCTCCTTTGAATGATTGCTAAGGAGGAGAAAGAGGTTTTTTTTAATGAAAATTTTCCTCCATGGTCAGCATATTTTCCTATGGTGCTTTGCCGTGCAGAGAATGAGTTCAGATGCGGATGAGCAGTCCACATTCCATTAGGAAATTCTACACTGCTTCAACCAGCAGCAGCAGTGGGTCCTTGTGGAAAAGTTTTTAAGCTTCTCCCAGAAAGAAACCAAGCCCCCCCCCCCCCCCCAATTCGGACCACAGTTGTTTAGTGAGTGTGGTTCTTTTTTGGAAGGTGTGATACAGGGTGAATGTGTGCTACAGACTTGCAGTTGTTAATGCAATATAAGTTGTATAAAAAGAATCCTTCATTCCTCTTCTCCTGTGCAACCCCCACCTTCCCGCTCCTCCTACGTTATCTCAGTGTCGTTGCCACAACAGATCATGTTCAGTGCACGCTTTAAATACCTGCCCTCATCCCTCACCTGAGCAGAACTGCATCAGCCTCACTTCACTCTCCTTACCTTGGTTTTTGCTTGAGTTCAGGTTTTAAGTTAAAGGTGCTGTTATTTTCAAACTCCAAGCTTTTTTCCCCTTTAAAACAATTGAATTTTTCCTTTGAGGCTTAAATTTAATTTCTATTGAAACCCACCTTTGTGTACATGGTTTAGCATATTTTTATGTCCAATTATTCAAAATATTTAAATGATTCAGCAAAGATGTCCTGTGTCCTTTTGTATTCTTTAAGCCCCAGTTGGTTAAGAGGAAAAACTAAGAGTTGGATTAAATTTCTGTGCCAGGACACAGGACAGCACAAGTAGTAGAAGGAATTCATCTGTTTGCTGGGAATCGGTTTTGTTGTGAGGATCTTCCTCGGTTTGTATAAACACTCGGCCTCAGGGACACAGATTTGAAATGATGATGTCCGAGAACACTTTGCTTGTTGAGATGCAATGTTTGGTGTGGAAATGTAGATCTGCTGAAAGTATTCTTTTGCCAATTATAGACTGGTTTGTAGTAGGAGTTTCACACTAAAAAGTGGGGCAGATTTAATTTTACATATGCAAATTCAAAAAAATATTATAAAATGAGCAGGCCAGGAGGCACCTATGAAAATGAACAAACAGTCAATGGTTTGAGCTGAGACTTTTCCTCAGGACTGGAAAGGAAGGGGGATGATGCCAGGGTAAAAAGGGTGGGGGAAGGGAATAATGTGGGAAGCTGGGAGGTGATGGATGGGAAATGAAAAGGGCTGGAGAAGGAATCCGGTCGGAGAGGAGAGCGGACCATGGAGAAGGAAGGAGGGGAGGTGATAGGCAGGTGAGAAGAAGGTGGGAGGGGCCAGAATGGGGAAATGAAGAAGAGAGAATGGGGAGGGGTAAAGATGACCAGAAGTTGGAGAATTCGGTGTTCCTGTTGGAACGTCAGGTCGGACGGAGGTTACTCAGATGGAATATGAGAGTGGCCTCATTGTGGCAGTAGAGGGGCCATGGATTTGCATGTCGGAATGGGAATAGGGATTGGAATTGAAATGGTTAGGCACCGGGAAATCCTGTATTTTTGCGGATAAAGAGAAGGTACTCGACATTGTAGTCGTCAGCTCACCGGTGTAGAGGAGATTGCATCGCGAGCACCGGGTACAAATGACCCAAACAGTGGTGTCACCTTACCTGAAAGGGGTTTCTGAGGTCCTGAATAGAGGTGAGGGAGGAGGTGAATGGGCAGGTATAGCACTTGTGCAGATGCTTTGAACTCAGCAGGTTAGGCATCATCTGTTTCAGGTCAAAATTTGAACTTGCCTGTAATTTTACAAATGATTTAACAAGCAAAAGGGAAAAGAGATGTACCGAATTTGGGGGTGAATTGCTCACACTGGACTGACATATGTCAGGCTGTACAGCCATCTCCACTGCATTTGTAGTTCAAACATTTCTAACCTGTGCATCAGCCTTGGACTCTGTGCAGCCAAGCGTCAGGAACTGATTACCTCAAAAGTCACTGGCTATACAAAGAAAAAGATGGATTTTTGAAGAGTGTGGTGGAAGGAGTTAACTGTTGGCTGAGCTGCTTAAATATGTACTGACCCACTGATATCTTTCATGTGACATTGTTGGTGTTCTTGGCTGTGGGGAGAAGTGCCTTTGCTGTGATAGTCATTTTCCTTGTGAACAAGGCTAGTAAATGTTGGAAAAATGGATGCAAAATTCAGTTGATGTGTATTCAAATTTTAAATTCAAAGAATATTTTAATTTTGCATATCTGCAGATTGTTACTGCTTGTGGAACTTCGCTGGATTCCCCACTTAAGTTTTGGAATGTTTTTCAGGAACTGCTGCCAAGGAGAATGTTTTTAATGTTGCAAAAAATTAATTTTGCACACTTCATTATTTGTATCTATTTCTGAAGTTCCCTGCATCTAGTTAATCGATCTTGAATATAAATTACCTTCTGCAAAAGTACAGCTTTCTGAAACAGCACCTGGGATGTGGTTTTCCAGTTGAAAATATAGAGTCCATTAGTGACATCTTGAGTGTTAATGAGCTAACATCTTTTGAAAATTTTGGATGTGGATTGTTTGCAAACTCTTGATCAGCCTATTGTTAAAATTGATTTGCTGTATCAAGCAGGCATTCTTTTTGAATGGGAATGAGAGTGCATCTCCTTATGGTGGGTGTAGTTGTTGCTAAGTCATGCATGGATTGTGCTTGTAGAATTGTGACATTACAGGCTGTACTTTTTAGCTGTCATACAACATTGTGCCAACATGTTCATCTTTGACTGCACATTACAATTTTTTTAAATGTTTGGTAAAATGTTGCTAAAATGTTCTTTTCCTGCTATTGCACTTCCATAACATTTCTCCTCCAGTGTGTCTGCAATGGTGCATCCACAACTGTTGTAGTTTGTTCTGTTGCAATAACAGAAGAGAGATGGCAGTGGTGATTTGAAGGTTGCAATTGCGCATGAGGTCTCCCATATTGGTTAGGGTTGATTGCTAAGTATTTTAGCAGATCCAAGCTGGATCCCTGCAATGCAAAATCATTTTGGCTGCAGTGGATGTTTGAATTAGAACCAAAAACCCAGAGACTATGGTCCCCTGTGCCTTTCCTTTGTGTCTGGTTTTCAGTCTCTGCAGGAATGTGAGCGTCACTGTTTCTGGTTTGGTGTCCTGACTCCGTTTCATGGTTTTTAGTTCAGTGGAGCTTTGAAAAGGTAGACATATCAAAGGAGTGGTTATCTGGGAGTAATAGGACAGCCCATACTTGTTTATCTTTCACCCTGGTTGAAGTATGAGACAGGAGAGACTGGCTTGTTCTGCCCCAAGTGTCTACCCACCATGGCATGGTTTAACATCTCTGTATATATGGATAACAGTCACAATAAGTTTTGTATGTGGTGAAAGTGCAGCGTTTCAGTTGTGACCACAATCCTTATCCATCCCTTTGTCAGATGTAAGCCTCTGATGTGAGTTAATCAGTTTTCCATCCTTCATGGATGCTGCTGGGCATATCCAACATTTTCTTTTATTTAAAGTTTCCAGTAATTGTTCTGTATCCCACAGTTGCAGTACAATTTTATAAATTATCTTCAACAATCCAACTTTATGAAATATCTTGCATGCATTTTTCAAGCTAGGTGTAATAGTCAAAAGTGTCCTGTATTCATTATGACAGGATGCAGTACATATTAATTTGGTTGAATTACGGGTAGCGTAGCAAATGTATGTAAAAGCAAACTGATGTTTCTGGCTTTTGCAGAGAAGTTGGCCTTCAGATTGTTCTCACTAACCCAGGGACTGCCTGTTCTGTATTCCTTGCTCTTCCACTCTTGTTTACTCTGCTCTTGTCGGCTTTGCTTGGATTAACCAGCAGCAACCCCACTTGTGCCATTCAGTCTCGGCCTGTCATATCCATTCCCTTTGCTCCCTCTGCACCTCCCCTTCTCTGCTGTTTGATCCCTGACTTTCCCCACTCCAGTGAAAAGGCCAAACTTGCCGACTATGTCCAGGATTTACTTTCTCTCGTTTTGGATTTCCAGCATCTATGGCTTTCTGTTTTACACGTAGTGTTTTAATATGCTATGTATGTGACGCAGAAGTTTCTGTGGATCAAATGCATATCGGACTCGGGTGACTTCACAATGTTCCAATTAAGCAACGTAGATTAGAACATCACAGGAACAGGCCTTTCAGCCCACAGTGTTGTGCTGAACTATAGTAATTGAATGCCTAATTAAACGAATCCCTTTTGCCTGCACAATGTCCATATCCCACCATTCTGTGTATCAGAGCATCTTCAATGCCTGCATGACAACTCCTGGCAGTGCATTCCAAGCACCTACCACTCTCTGTGTAACATAAAACTTGCCACACACATCTCCTTTAAACACTCTCAGCTTAAATCCATGCCCCCCACTATTAGATAGTTTAACCCTGGGGAATTCAATCCATGCCTTTCAATTTAATCAGATCGCCCTCATCCTCTGCTGTTCCAGAGACAATCAAAGTTTGTCCAATCTCTCCTTAAAGTACATACCCTCTAATCCAGATATCATCCTGATAAACCTCTTCTGCACCTTTCCCAAAGCCTCCAAATCCCATTTATTCACCCACTTACAACATACCATTATCCTTGGAGTGAAAAGAGATGAAGAAATCGGACAACAGAGGCATGGTTGGTGATTTAGCTGTAGTAGTTTATCCCGGGGTTGGAGAATCAGTTAATGGGCAAGTGAAATACATGACAAATATAAATAGGGAAATGGGATTGAACGGTGTGTTCTGTGAGCTGGCATAGACTGATGGTGCAAACAAGTTCATCCTCTGTTGAAGGAAACTAGGAGAATAAGTTATGGAGGCCAGGACTGGAAAAGACACATTGTTCGTGGAAGTGAATCAGTTTATTTGGAGACAGACAGACCAGGGAAGGTTAGTGGGTAGTTGGGTGAGGTGGGGTGAATGAGAAAATTTGACTCCCTGGGTTTTTTGGTTGTTGGGTGAAAATTTGGTTGTTAACACACTTTTAACATTTCAGGATATCCCAAAGTGCCTTATGTACAATGAAAAACATTATAGGAGGGCAGTCTTTGTGGTAATTTAGGAAACCCACTGCAAATCTTCCATGGGCGAATGAATGATGTCAGAGAGAACTCGTCTACAGTTCTTCAAAGTAGTTCTCTCCACCTGAGTTGGTTGAACCTGTCATCTATGAGATAGCATCTCTGGCCATATAGCCAAGTGCTGAAGAGTTGGTTTCAGGTTTTGAGTTGGCACCTTTGCAGTGGCGTTTGAACTAACATACTTTTGATTTGACTCCAGGGAGGAGACTGCTACCCAGTGAGCCTCATCCAGCAGATCTCCAGTGGGTTAGAAGGCAACATGAACAGTGCCTTGCCTCATCCTTGGCCTTTGCCCTCCTTACTGCACCCCAGAGTTGTTGAGCAACAGGACCTCCTATAGTTTAATCCCCTGCATTAAGGCGCAACGACTTGGAAAGGTGCCACTTGCTGATGTGTGAAGTTAGAAGATGTAGTTTTCCAAGCTTTCAGTTGGGTCACCTGTGCATTCAGACCCATCGATTCTCACAGTGTGAATAGTTATGAGGCTGGTAGAGGTTTCTGGTGTGCCCCAGATGCCCTCAGCTGTGAATGTATCTGGTTGTTTAAAAACTTCATTTTTTTTTAGTTTCCTGTCACATGAACACCTTCACTGAGTCTGATTTCGGGCAGAGCTCTGGCGATATAAACTTCTGTGTTTCTTGATGTGAATTAGAGAAGGCTCTATAGAGGATGCCCTGCTTTTCAACCTCTGAGTCACTGCTGGGATGTACGTGATGTCAAACACAATGCTTTACGTTGAGATGTGAATGACCTCTATGGATTTACTTTTGTTTGTACAGTATCAATGCTTTTCAAGTGCAGAAGGGATGCTAAGGATATGGATTGGATGTTTTGCCTCGGAGTCTTTTCACTTGATTAGATAAAAGAACGTGAGAAACAGAAGTAGGATTAATCCATTCCTCACAGCCGCAGCTGATCTTCCACCTACTGCAGTATTCCCACATATGTTGATCCCAAAGGTTCACCACCATGTGACCAAAACTCTCTTCAGCTCATTCCTAAACAGCTGACCCATTACCCTGACATGGAGTCCCCGGTTCCAGTCTCCTGAGCTGGGTGAGATGTCATCTCTGCCTCTATCCTGTCGAGTCTAATGTTGAAGGAATAGATTCATTTTGCCTTCAGTTGGAACAACAATCCACCTCATTCAAATTACAGCCTTTAAGAAAATGCTGCCTGTGGCTGGAACTTGTATTGTGTGTGGGGGACCAGCTCAGGTCCCAGTAGATGAGGTTGGTGAGTACAAAGCAGCCAGTCAGTTTAACTTTCTGGATTTTCTACCATGTTCCTGTTCTGCCCTGATTACATGTCAGTGTATGTAGCTGCCTCATGGTCAATGAGATAGAACTAGGTATAGGCCATGAGGGACCCCTGTGTGTTTTACCACATAGATCTGAATGCTCCTCTGTCAGCTCAACTTGCCTACTTGCCCTTATCTCCCCAGTCCACTGAATGTCCTTCAAGATCTCAGATATCCTTTACCTTCAAAGAAATGCCTGCTCCCATTACAACTCCTTGAATACTCCGAGTTCACCTGCACTTTAAGCTGCCAAGGTCTCAAGCTCTGGAATTCCTTCCCTGACCTTGCGACCATGCAGTCTCTCCTTACTCTGTCACAACTCTCCATGAAACCTGTCTGTGTGATCCAGGCTTTCTTCAACTACCTCCCTCTCCATTTTTGACTCCATACCAGGTATTGTTTGAGGCTCTTTTGTACATTAAGGAAGGGATTTTTGTATGTTGTACATGTGGGATTGATTGTATTGTACACTTCACTGGTGCCAACCTTGAGATCTGGTGACAGTGAAAGGTGTCTGAGGTGATGGCCTGATGTTGACAGAATACAGTCTTCTGTCACCCATCTTCAGGCTTAGTGAGCTCAGAATCAATCTCATTTACACAAACCAGTCGTGTGAGTCAGCAAAAGAGGACTTCTCATTTCAAAGAAGCTTTCTTAATTGTGAGATATCCCAGAACCCTAAATGGCTGAGGGATGTGTATTCGATGCGTAGTCGAGGTTGTAAAGTCCATCAGCAGTTGTCCAAGCTGATTTTGGTAGCTGGATAAATATTGGTCAGGACTACTCTTTGAAGCAGTGCACCAGCACCTGAAACCAGCTGGGGCTTTGGTTGACTGATTCCATCAGGCAGAGTAGAGCACAGACTTTTTCATTGTGTTGGGGAGTCAAGAGCAAGAGGAGGTATGTTTAAGCTGAGAGGGGAAACCCAAGGAGCAACTTTTCCACCCAGAGGGTGCTCTACAAATGGAATGAACTGCCAGAGGAAATGGTTAAGGCATGTGCATTAATAATAATTAAATGAAACTTGGACAGGTACATGGATAGGGAAGCTTCTGGGGGATTTGGAGTGTAATGCAGGCAAATAGGGCTATCTTGGTCAGCTAGTCTAGTTCGGGCGAGTAGGTTTTGTATTCAAATTGCTAGTGGGTTTGGAAACGATAACTTTATGATTCTAAGACTGGTCCCCAGTGTGTCACGGCTGATATCGTCTGCATTAGTGTCCCACTTGGGAATGTACGCAGCTATTTGATGAGATCCGAGAGCCAGAAATGAAGGCTCATGTATACTGTATGAACATTTAACTGCTGACTGTGTCAGAACACATGTGGAACTTGCAGAGGGCAGCGGCAAAGTGAACTAAGCCAAGAATGCTGGGGATACTCGGCAGGCCAAGCAGCGTCTGTGGAGTGAGCAACAGCTAAAGTTTCAGGTTGAGGACCTTCTGTTAACAGTAATTAATGTTTGCTTTAACTAGCTTCTTCTACACTGAGGTAATCTAAAGGCACTTGGCACAGTTGGATGAATATTTTGCCGAAGGCCCTCAATGATTGTGGAAGCAATATGCTAGCTGGCTGCTGGAGGATGGAAGCTGAGCTGGAGCCAACACTGGAAAATGGTTCTACCTCTCTTGTTTGTGGTGTCTGTTTGCTGTCCTGCGTAGGCCTGTGTGTGAGTTGTGAGAGTTAATGCATGTTCTCAAGCTGCCTGTTCTGGAGTTACACTGTGCTATTGTTTACGGCCCTGGTGAACTGCTTGTGTGCAAAGGTCTTCGCGTCTGGAAGGGAGGGCCGCCGTCACTATCAAATAAACATGCAGATGCTGGTACAATGTTGTAAGCGATAGAATGGCAGTCCAAACCTTAAAATAGCATAGTGTCTGGTGGAATAGTATGTGCAGAAGTGCTGCTTAGCTGAACATATGCAAACTACTGTACGCTTTACTGAGTCTTGCTGTAACCAGTGCACGAGTAGGCACTGAACAGGAGCCACGCAGATTGGCAGTCCTGATAGCTGTGCTGCCTGCCTGCCTTTAGGTGATAGTTTTTGTCTAAGGTGAACGGTGTCCACTAGCTCACACTGCAGTTCTGCAGAGTCAGAGTTGGGTGTGTTGATGTCATTGGATTGCCGGAATACAGGGGGAGATAAGGAGAGAGAGTTTTGCACAGAAGGCTCTGACTCTGGGAGTCTCTGTTTTGGAGACCTGTGAAGTTGTAGATGATTGTGTGGATTTAAAGGCAGAGATGAGGTTTGGTGATCAGCTATGATCTCGCTGAATGATGCGATGGCCCAACGTGCCATCTCTTTGGTCCTTATCATCTTTCTGCTAAGCGGAATCCTTTTCCAAAAATAAAGATCTAGACGACAGAATTGACGGCATTGTGGCCAAGTTTGTGGATGAAGCGAAGATGAATGAAGGGGCAGGTAGTGTTGAATCTGGGAGACTGCAGAAGGACTTGGATAGGTTAGGAGAGTGGGCAAAGAAGGGGTAGATTGAATGCAATGCAGGGAAGTGTATGGTCATGCATTTTGTAAAGGGAATAAAAGTGTAGACTATTTTCTAAATGGGGAGAGAATGCAGAAATTGGAGGTGCAAAGGGAATCTGTGAGTCCTCGGCAGAATACCATAAAGGTTAACTTGCAGGATGAATCGGTGGTGAGAAAGGCAAATGCAATGTTAGCATTCATTTCGAGAGGCCTAGAAAAAGAGCAGAGATGGAATGCTAAGGTTTTATAAGGTGGTAGTCAGATCACATTTGAAATATTGTGAGTAGATTTGGGCCCCATATCTAAGGAAACGTGCAAGCATTGAAAGGGGTCCAGAGGAGGTTTGAGAATGATCTTGGGGGTGACATGGGTAACTGACGAGGAGCATTTGATGACTCTGGTCCTGTACTTGCTGGAATTTGAAGAATGAATAGGGATCTCATTGTCAGTTTCAAATATTAAATGGCCAAGATAGAGTGGACACGGAAAGTATGTTTTGAGTGGTGGGGAAGTCTCAGACCAGAGGGCACATCCTTAAAATAAAAGGACACCCCTTTAGAACAGAGATGAGGAGGAATTTCCTTATCCAGAGGTGGTAAATCTCTGGAATTCATTGCCACAGAAGCTTGTGGAGGCTAAATCATTGGCTATATTCATATATTTTTGATGAGTGAGGGTTTCAAGGGTTATGGGGAGAAGTCTGGAGAGTAGGATGGATTGGCCAATTGCAGAGAAGACATAATGGGATGAATGTCTTTTGTCTTGTGGCCTTACTTCCGTGTTGCTTTCAACATGACAAGTGGCCCCAAGATGTTTCACTAGAACCTTTTCACTTGGAATCTGACACCAGAGGCCAAAAGCATTGTCAGTTATCAAGGACAATCAGGAAACACCATACGATATAAGAGCAGAATTAGGCCATTTGGCCCATCGAGTATGCTGCACCATTCAGCCATAGCTGTTTTTTCTCCCTTCATCTTCATTTCCCTGCCTTCTTCCCATAGCCCCAACAATCTCTGCCCGAAATACGACAATTGAATTGGCCTCCATAGTCCTCTGTGACAACAGATTTCCGATTCCCCACCCTCTGGCTGAAGAAATTCTTTCTCAGATCAGTTCCAAAGGGACATCTTTTATTCTGAGGATATGACCTCAGATCGCAGACTTGCCTACGAGTGGAAACATCCTCTCCACATTCACCGCATCCAGGGCTTTCAATATCTGATAGGTTTCAGCCAGCCGAGACACACCCAGTGCTCCTCACATGTTACGCCTTTCATTCTCAGGATCGTTTTTGTGAGTCTGCTCTGGACTTTCTCTGGAGCCAGCACATCTTTCCCTAGAAAGTGGCTCTCAGAGAAGTAGGGAAAAGGCCGGAATTTGGGGGAGGATCTTCCAGAGTGTTTTGGACCAGCAGTCTGGGGTAGAAATTGTGTGTCTCCAAGCAACTGTAGGCCATTCTTGGCCTCCCATGCCGAGGGCTGGACCTTCGGGTTTTCTATCTGAAATTTTGACAATCTCTCAGCCCCCACCCCCCACACCTGTTGAGTTTCTCCAGCAGAGTGTTTGTTGCCCCTGATATTCCCAGTGGCTGTCCTTCACCTGACCCTCTGCAACCCACAGCTGTTGTTGCTCCTGCAACAAACTTGTTCTGGAGGACGGGATGGTTAGCGGGAAGCTGTGCCGAGGTCTTGGTGCCAGCTTCAGTTCTGAAACTTGCCCGGCCATTCCTGAGATTCTGCAGCGTGCTGAAGTATTGGAGTGAGCAAATTTGCAGCGTCTGCTTGGTGGCTGACTGATAACAGCAACTGCCAATTTGGAACAGATGAGTGTGGCAAATTGGCTTTGCATTCACTGAGGGGCCACCCAGAGAATGTTTCAGGTCACACAGGATCAGTTAACCCTTCAGGTCTCAGTGCCACTGAGGTGTGCCTTTGTCCTGCAGTTTTTACTAAGTTCCTCATCTGTGTCCAGTGCAAAGCCAATGCAGGTTTGATGCTCAGAGGTTGTTGTAGATCCCTCCCCTCTGCCCAGGCGAGATTGTTTGCTGGGGATATTTTATTTATGCTTGATATTAAAGATTAGTGTTGTGTTAAACATTTTGACTGGAAGTTCATTGAGAGTTTTGTGAGTTAGCTTTCTTACAGTGATGACACAAGTGAGTGCAGATGCTAGAATCTGGAGCTATGGACAGGTTGTTAGAGGAATTCAGCAGATTGAACAGAGTCTGTGGAGGAACATGTTCAGTCAATGTTTCAGGTTGAGATCCTTTGCTGCACTGAGAGGTAGAGGGAAGATGGCCATTTTTAAAAGGGGAAAGCAGAGCTGGCGTGTGATAGGTGGGGCCAGGTGAGGAAGGGGGATAGACAGATGGAGGAGGGGAAAGTAGAAATGCTGACAAAGGCTGGGATCTGGTAGGTGTGGGTGGCAAAGGGCTACAGATAAAATCTGATAGGAGAGAAAGGTAGAGCATGGAATCAAATAGGTAACGAACCAGGTCAGGTCACAGATCTCTCAGTGGGTGAGCATCTGGGGGACAGTGATCACTGCTCCCTGGCCTTTAGCATTATCATGGAAAAGGATAGAATCACAGAAGACAGGAAAATTTTTAATTGGGGAAGGGCAAATTACGAGGCTGTAAGGTGAGAACTTGTGGGTGTGAATTAGGATGATGTTTTTGCAGGGAAATGTACTCTGGACATGTGGTCGATGTTTAAGGATCTCTTGCAGGATGTTAGGGATAAATTTGTCTGGGTGAGGAAGATAAAGAACGGTAGAGTGAAGGAACCATGGGTGACAAGTGAGGTGGAAAATCTAGTCAGGTGGAAGAAGGCAGCATACATGAGGTTTAGGAAGCAAGGATCAGATGGGTCTATTGAGGAATATAGGATAGCAAGAAAGGAGCTTAAGAAGAGGCCGAGAAAAGCAAGAAGGGGGCATGAGAAGGCCTTGGCGAGTAGGGTAAAGGAAAACCCCAAGGCATTCTTCAATTATGTGAAGAACAAAAGGATGACAGGAGTGAAGGTAGGAACGATTAGAGATAAAGGTGGGAAGATGTGCCTGGAGGCTGTGGAAGTGAGCGAGGTCCTCAATGAATACTTCTCTTTGGTATTCACCACTGAGAGGGAACTTGATGACGGTGAGGACAATATGAGTGAGGTTGATGTTCTGGAGCATGTTGATATTAAGGGAGAGGAGGTGTTGGAGTTGTTAAAATACATTAGGACGGATAAGTCCCCGGGGCCTGACGGAATATTCCCCAGGCTGCTCCACGAGGCGAGGGAAGAGATTGCTGAGCTTCTGGCTAGGATCTTTATGTCCTCGTTGTCCACGGGAATGGTACCGGCGGATTGGAGGGAGGTGAATGTTGTCCCCTTGTTCAAAAAAGGTAGTAGGGATAGTCCGGGTAATTATAGACCAGTGAGCCTTACGTCTGTGGTGGGAAAGCTATTGGAAGAGATTCTTAGAGATAGGATCTATGAGCATTTAGAGAATCATGGTCTGATCAGTGACAGTCAGCATGGCTTTGTGAAGGGCAGATCGTGTCTAACAAGCTTGATAGAGTTCTTTGAGGAGGTGACCAGGCATATAGATGAGGGTAGTGCAGTGGGTGTGATCTACATGGATTTTGGTAAGGCATTTGACAAGGTACCATACAGTAGGCTTATTCAGAAAGTCAGAAGGCATGGGATCCAGGGAAGTTTGGCCAGGTGGATTCAGAATTGGCTTGCCTGCAGAAGGCAGAGGGTCGTGGTGGAGGGAGTACATTCAGATTGGAAGGTTGTGACTAGTGGTGTCCCACAAGGATCTGTTCTGGGACCTTTACTTTTTGTCATTTTTATTAACAACCTGGATGTGGGGGTAGAAGGGTGGGTTGGCAAGTTTGCAGACGACACAAAGGTTGGTGGTGTTGTAGATAGTGTAGAGGATTGTCGAAGATTGCAGAGAGACATTGATAGGATGCAGAAGTGGGCTGAGAAGTGGCAGATGGAATTCAACCCGGAGAAGTGTGAGATGGTACACTTTGGAAGGACAAACTCCAAGACAGAGTACAAAGTAAATGGCAGGATACTTGGTAGTGTGGAGGAGCAGAGGGATCTGGGGGTACATGTCCACAGATCCCTGAAAGTTGCCTCACAGGTAGATAGAGTAGTTAAGAAAACTTATGGGGTGTTAGCTTTCATAAGTCGAGGAATAG
The DNA here is from genome assembly GCF_048418815.1 of Hemitrygon akajei. Taxonomy (NCBI): domain Eukaryota; kingdom Metazoa; phylum Chordata; class Chondrichthyes; order Myliobatiformes; family Dasyatidae; genus Hemitrygon; species Hemitrygon akajei. The sequence continues at coordinate 7,887,061 of NC_133143.1, read as the reverse complement.
AGTTTAAGAGTCACGATGTAATGATGCAGCTCTATAAAACTCTGGTTAGGCCACACTTGGAGTTCTGTGTCCAGATCTGGTCACCTCATTATAGGAAGGATGTGGAAGCATTGGAAAGGGTACAGAGGAGATTTACCAGGATGCTGCCTGGTTTAGAGAGTATGCATTATGATCAGAGATTAAGGGAGCTAGGGCTTTACTCTCTGGAGAGGAGGAGGATGAGAGGAGACATGATAGAGGTGTACAAGATATTAAGAGGAATAGATAGAGTGGACAGCCAGCACCTCTTCCCCAGGGCACCACTGCTCAATACAAGAGAACATGGCTTTAAGGTAAGGGGAGGGAAGTTCAAGGGGGATATTAGAGGAAGGTTTTTCACTCAGAGTGGTTGGTGCGTGGAATGCACTGCCTGAGACAGTGGTGGAGACAGATACACTAGTGAAATTTAAGAGACTACTAGACAGGTATATGGAGGAATTTAAGGTGGGTGGTTATATGGGAGGCAGGGTTTAAGGGTCGGCACAACATTGTGGGCCGAAGGGTCTGTACTGTGCTGTACTACTCTGTGTTCCGTGTATATCTACATCACTTTCATACATCCATAAGAAGCAAAAGCTGGCTCTAAGTTATAAAGATGGTTTGCTATTTAAATTTTCAACTGGCCAGTAGAACTCCAGTTTCTAATTTTTGTGTGCAGTTTGAGCTTAAGTTTTGAGTTGAAAATGACCAAGCATAAATAAGATGGTCAGAACAGAGGGTGTGGGAAGTGAACGTGTGCTGTCTGTCTGTCTGTCTGTGCCTGGGAGCTCTAGACACACAGCACTCTGAAACAGTGACTGCAACTGTCAAAGATAGCTCTTACTACAAAAAGATTTACAAGACTGATATCAGAACCACAGGATTTTCTTCAGAAAAAACAAAGAGTCTAAGGCTGGGGTTATTAAGTTTATGAAATAGCTTGAAAGTCAAAACTCCTGCAGATATTGGAATTCTAAAACTTAAACAGGAAATGCTGAAACACACAGTAGTCAGCCGACATCCTTGGTGGGGGCAGAGCGATCCAGTGTTCTGGTTTGAGACCCTTCTTGCCCAGGTAGGGCGACCTTGAAGTTCTTCTGTGAGCTTTAAAGTTCATTGCTCTGAAATACTAACTTTGTTGCTCCTCTACACAGATACTGTCTGACCTGCTGGGTACTTCGATTTATAAAATAAATAGCTTCGATCTGGGGAAGGTGTTTCCACTTGTGAGTCGGATCGGAAATAAGATGGCCACCCTTATTTCCAAAGGACGGAAATCCCTGTGGGAATGTGTTTACACAGAGACTGGCAGCTGAGTGGACCTCAGTTTTACATGGAGCAGTGAGGGGTAGCTAGATTAAACTATGTGCCTCTTCACACTTTGATGAAGTGTTTCTCTCTTTGTGCCTGTTATATTAATGAAGGGTAAGTGACTGTGAAGGTCTAGAAACCTTATAGTTACGGATCTGCTGTGGAGTTGTGGAATGAAATCACAGTGCTGTGGGGTGGCTTAGGAGGTGCCTGCACTGTTCGTCCACATGCTCTGTTCTGTGTGTCCTGAATTTGTACTCAAATCCTTGTTCAGAGTTGAGCAAACACAAAACACTCTGCAGATGCTGGGGTCAAAGCAACACGCTGGAGGAACTCAGCAGGTCGGGCAGCATCCGTTGAAACAAGCAGTCAACGTTTCGGGCCGAGACCCTTCATCAGGACTGAAGAGGCAGGGGACAGGGGCCCTATAAAGAAGGTGGGGGGAGGGTGGAAAACCAATCGGAGGAAAGATCAAGGGGTGGGGGAGGGGATGGGCAGGAGAGGTGAAGAAGGAATGTAAGGGGAAAGCACTATGGGTAGTGGAAGGAGGCGGAACCATGGGAGAGGTGATAGGCAGCTGGAGGAGGAGGCAGAGTGAAACTGGGATGGGGGAAGGGAGAGGGAGGGAATTACCAGAAGTTGGAGAATTCGATGTTCATACCAAGGGGCTGGAGACTACCCAGATGGTATATGAGGTGTTGCTCCTCCAGCCTGAGTTTGGCCTCATCATGGCAGTAGAGGAGGCCATGTATGGACATATCCGAATGGGAATGTGAAGCAGAGTTGAAGTGGGTGGCAACCGGGAGATCCTGTCTGTTGTGGCGGACGGAGCGTAGGTGCTCGACGAAGCGGTCCCCCAATCTGCGTTGGGTCTCGCCGATGTAGAGGAGGCCGCACCGGATGCAATAGATTACCCCAATAGACTCACAAGTGAAGTGTTGCCTCACCTGGAAGGACTGTTTGGGGCCCTGAATGGTGATAAGAGAGGAGGTGTAGGGACAGGTGTAGCACTTACGCTTGCAGGGATAAGTGCCAGGTGGGAGATCCGTGGGGAGGGACGTGTGGACCAGGCAGTCGCAGAGGGAATGATCCCTGCGGAAAGTGGAGAGGGGTAGAGAGGGAAAGATGTGCTTAGTGGTGGGGTCCTGTTGAAGGTGGCAGAAGTTGCGGAGGATAATACGCTGGATCTGGAGGCTGATGGGGTGATAAGTGAGGACAAGGGGGACACGGTCCCTGTTGTGGTGACAGGAGGGTGGGGTGAGGGCTGAAGTGCGGGAAATGGAGGAGATGCGGGTGAGGGCACCATTGATGACAGCAGAAGGGAAACCCCGATTCTTAAAGAAAGAGGACATTTGGGATGTCCTGGAATGGAAAGTTTCATCCTGAGAGCAGATGCGGCGGAGACGGAGGAACTGGGAAAAGGGAATAGCACTTGTGCATGTGGCAGGGTGGGAAGGGGTATAGTCGAGGTAGTTATGGGAGTCAGTGGGTTTATAGAAGATGTCAGTGGACAGTCTATCTCCAGAGATGGAAACCGAGAGATCGAGAAAGGGGAGAGAAGTGTCCGAGATGGACCAAGTGAATTTGAGGGCTGGGTGAAAGTTAGAGGCAAAGTCGATGAAATTGACGAGCTCAGCATGGGTGCAGGAAGCAGCACCAATGTAGTTGTCAATGTAGCGAAGGAAAAGTTGGGGAGCAGTACCAGTACAGATTTGGAGCATAGACTGTTCCACATAACCAATGAAGAGGCAGGCATAGCTGGGGCCCATGTGAATGCCCATAGCTACACCCTTGGTCTGAAGAAAGTGGGAAGAGCCGAAAGAGAAGTTATTAAGTGTGAGTACCAGTTCTGCCAACGGGAGGAGTGTGGTGTGTTGGGGAAATGGTGAGGTCTATTGACCAGAAAGTAGCGGAGGGCTTTGAGGCCTTCATGATGGGGAATTGAAGTGTATAAGGATTGGACATCCATTGTGAAAATGAAGCGGTCGGGACCGGGGAACTGGAAGTTATTGAACAGCTGGAGGGCATGGGATGTATCCTGGATGTAGGTGGGGAGGGACTGAACTATGGGTGACAAAATGGAGTTCAGGCAGCCAGATTAAATTCAGTGGGGCAGGAGCAGGCCGAAACTATGAGTCTACCGGAACAGTCAGGCTTGTGGATCTTGGGGAGGAGGTAAAACCGAGCAGTGCAGGGTACGGGGTATACCTTCTTTATAGGGGCCCTGCCCCCTTCCTCTTCAGTCCTGATGAAGGGCCTCGGCCCGAAATGTTGACTGTTCGTTTCCACGGACGCTCCCCGGCCTGCTGAGTTCCTCCAGCGTGTTGTGCAGAGTTGAGCAGGCTGTTTCCTGACTCAGTCTGCAGAATCTGTGGGGATTGCAGCTACATTGCTATGTCCCATTTTCTTGGCAGACCACCAGTGTGACAAATACCGAGGAGCAGATATGCAGAGAAATTGCAGAAACTTGCATGAGCCACAGGCTAGTAATGTCGAGGGAATCCAACTACTGGGCTAACAATACCACATGAGGCAAAGAAAGGGAGGAATTTCTAAATAGTTTTGGGAAAAGTTGCTTATTAAATATCTACACAATTTAGAAAATATGTCAGGCCAGGTGATTTAAATATCAGGAAGTAAAAGGTATGGGCTGGGGGAGCATCTAGGAAATAGCAAACTTAATTTCAAAAAGTTGGGAAAGGATATCGGCCACTCTGAAGTTTTTTTAAAATGTCAATAAACTGCTGAGGGAAGTGGGGGGGGGGGAGGGAGGTTGCAGAGGTCGTGGACATAATCTTGCACACATCTGTGGATTCAGAAGTGTAGTGCCTGAAGGCTGGGAGGTAGGAAATCTCACAGTTATATAGATAAATATAGAGCGTTCAGACCAGTCCATGTAGCCCTGGTAGTGGGGCAGATCCCAGAGCAACAACTGGGGACAGACTTCACAGTCATTTGGAAACTGTAGATGGACTGCAGAAAGCTGGTTTGGATTTATTGAAGATAAATAGTGTCTCGCTCTCTTGATTTTTTGATGAGGTGGCAGAGATAGAAGGATAGAAGTTCAGGGGATGTGGTACGTGTATGTATGACGACTTTCAAATGGCATTGATGAGGTGTCATGCATTAGCTTATCAAGATGGAAGGTGTGGGGGAAGAAAGAGGCTGTAGCACTTGGAGAGAAAGTTGAGTAGTGGACAGTTGGTTGCAGATGGGAAGGAAGGGGCCAGTGATACTCCCAGGGCTCACCACTGCTTTTAATATATAAAGGCAAAAAAGAGAACGAGTGAAGAAGTGACTCTTCTAAATCACTGCTACATCCACAGCTGTTCCAGGGAAGATGGAAAGGTTGGGAGAGAACGCAAAGAGATTTACCAAGTGACTCCAAGGATAAAGTAATTTAATTCTTTTAATGGAGTGGAGAGGCTGGGAATGGAAGAAATTGTGAGGGATCTGATGGAAATGTTTGAGGAGAGGAGCGGAACTTCTGCCAAACCTCTTCAGTGTTGTAACCTTCCTTTGACTGTGAAAAGCCTCTGGCAGAAGCTGGGTAGGTTGGTATGGACAGATCATGTCCCAGAAAATCTTTGAATAAAACTGTTCCGCGTCCATTAAAATGCAGCACTTTTCTGTGTGCCAGTAACAAGGATGAACTGGTAGGACTCTAGACTTGGGCCTCTATTTTGGTTCCGAAGAGTCAATAAGAGCTAGTGCTGCTGTAAAATGATAGTGGGGTTGTCATGTAATGTGGATTGCAACTCCAGTGATGCCCTTTAGCGAACAGATGTTTGGAAGTTGCACTGAACTTAAATCTGCACACATGATTCTGCAGACATCCTGAGGAATGGGGACTGGTTGTGACGAACTGAGTTACTAATTGGGCAGATGGCATGGTGGGAGAGCAGCAACACTGAGATAGACTTGAGAGCTGCCAATGCAGTGCTGAGATCTTGGTGAATTGGAAATGCAACAACTGCCCCAGAAAACTTCATCGCAATTCAAAAGTACACGGACTCCTTAAATATAATGCTTTTGGTATAGGCAAGCATTGGATAAAAAGATTTCATGGGTTCTGGGAAAGGATGGGCAGAGCTTTAAACAATTGGACTTCCCGTGGTAATGTGCACGAGATTGAGCTGGGTTAAGCTGTGATTTGCAGCAAAGTTAGTGTGCAGGAATGAACGATTTACTTTCTCTGTCACCTTGCTCTTTCCTCTGTTGCTAAAAACTCACTCAGCCTTGCAACCCTCCAGAATTGCTGTAACCTACTTCCCTCAAATTTTCCCGCCCTGCTCATCCCATAATTAAATGCTCCACTTGCCAAAAGATTAAGATCCAGAGCTGCCCCTTAAACCAGCCTGTTTTACGGATGTCAACACCTACTTCTGCAACCGAGTGCACAGCTATCTGTCTAAACACCTTCCAGAGTAGCTCAGGCTCCAACCTGCTGCAGACGGCACCTTGGGCCATTTGCCGGATTAAATAAATGGAAGTCGTTGTTGTATCCAGGAAATGTCAGCAACAGAAATAAGCACCTGAGAAGCCCACGCAATTGTGAAATACAAGTGGGTGTGGGATGTGTAATAGTTTTGCAGCATTCACTACACAGGCATGGTTGTGTACAATGTGTTGGCACACTACTACGTGAGTGTGCATGCATATACAGGCGTGCATGTTCATACAGGCTTATTTATATAAACACACGCACACTGCAGCACACGCCTACCACGGCACACACTGGCTAACACACACTCACAGGATGTCTACTCCTGGGACTGACCAAGGCAGTCTTTCGTGGGTCCGGGCAGCAGGTATTTGAGGGTTCCACCCGAGCTAACTGCCTGGCCCTCTTTTTCACAGTTATGTCTTTCCCTGGTATCCCGGGAGAAGCCACAGGCTCTTCACAGACTCTTTGCAGGGTTTCTGCAACTGATGGGTGCCATGGGGTCTTAACTGCTTTTTGTTTAGGATAATTGCATAATGATCTGAAGTTTTATATAAATTGTTTGTCATGCATTGTAGAAAGAGCAGGATTATAATGTTTTGTTTGTTACTGATGTAATAAATTGAAAATGTACACTCCCATATTTATCTTCTCCCTCCCCCCTTCTCCCTCCCCCTTCTCCCTCCCCCTTCTCCCTCCCCCCTTCTCTCTCCCCCCTTCTCTCTCCCCCCTTCTCTCTCCCCCCTTCTCTCTCCCCCCTTCTCTCTCCCCCCTTCTCCCTCCCCCCTTCTCCCTCCCCCCTTCTCCCTCCCCCCTTCTCCCTCCCCCCTTCTCCCTCCCCCCCTTCTCCCTCCCCCCTTCTCCCTCCCCCCTTCTCCCTCCCCCCTTCTCCCTCCCCCCTTCTCCCTCCCCCCTTCTCCCTCCCCCCTTCTCCCTCCCCCCTTCTCCCTCCCCCCCTTCTCCCTCCCCCCCTTCTCCCTCCCCCCTTCTCCCTCCCCCCTTCTCCCTCCCCCCTTCTCCCTCCCCCCTTCTCCCTCCCCCCTTCTCCCTCCCCCCTTCTCCCTCCCCCTCTTCTCCCTCCCCCTCTTCTCCCTCCCCCCCTTCTCCCTCCCCCCCTTCTCCCTCCCCCCCTTCTCCCTCCCCCCTTCTCCCTCCCCCCCTTCTCCCTCCCCCCCTTCTCCCTCCCCCCTTCTCCCTCCCCCCCTTCTCCCTCCCCCCCTTCTCCCTCCCCCCCTTCTCCCTCCCCCCCCTTCTCCCTCCCCCCCCTTCTCCCTCCCCCCCTTCTCCCTCCCCCCCTTCTCCCTCTCCCCCCTTCTCCCTCTCCCCCCTTCCCCCTCTCCCCCCTTCCCCCTCCCCTCTCCCCCTAGGAAGGGTTGATGGAGAACTGCTCCAACTGGTTTGAGCTAACAGCTGCAGAGCTGAGTGACAGTGAGTTATGAAGTGGAGATGGACTGGGATCCAGGAAGCCAGCCTCACAAGAAAAACATGGCAGCTATTTATGTAACTGAGCATTTGAAAGTGCAGCAGAGTCGAGGTATGGCATTAGATCAGTTTGAAAAAGAAAGTGACTTTTTCAGGGCTTGTGCTGTTGGCAAGAAGGGTTTTCTCTCCACTTGTGCTAATAAAACACTTTTGTCAACTGCTGGTTTAAGTCTGTGCTGCCTGAGGATTTGTGGTAGAAAGAGAGGGATAGGTCGTGGGGCCACTGACTCTGTGCTGATGAGGATTTGTGGTAGAAAGAGAGGGATGGTTCGTGGGGCCACTGACTCTGTGCTGATGAGGATTTGTGGTAGAAAGAGAGGGATGGTTCGTGGGGCCACTGACTCTGTGCTGATGAGGATTTGTGGTAGAAAGAGAGGGATGGTTTGTGGGGCCACTGACTCTGCGCTGCCTGAGGATTTGTGGTAGAAAGAGAGGGATGGGTCGTGGGGCCACTGACTCTGTGCTGCCTGAGGATTTGTGGTAGAAAGAGAGGGATGGGTCGTGGGGCCACTGACTCTGTGCTGCCTGAGGATTTGTGGTAGAAAGAGAGGGATGGTTCGTGGGGCCACTGACTCTGTGCTGCCTGAGGATTTGTGGTAGAAAGAGAGGGATGGGTCGTGGGGCCACTGACTCTGTGCTGATGAGGATTTGTGGTAGAAAGAGAGGGATGGTTTGTGGGGCCACTGACTCTGTGCTGATGAGGATTTGTGGTAGAAAGAGAGGGATGGTTTGTGGGGCCACTGACTCTGTGCTGCCTGAGGATTTGTGGTAGAAAGAGAGGGATGGGTCGTGGGGCCACTGACTCTGTGCTGATGAGGATTTGTGGTAGAAAGAGAGGGATAGGTCGTGGGGCCACTGACTCTGTGCTGATGAGGATTTGTGGTAGAAAGAGAGGGATAGGTCATGGGGCCACTGACTCTGTGCTGATGAGGATTTGTGGTAGAAAGAGAGGGATAGGTCGTGGGGCCACTGACTCTGTGCTGATGAGGATTTGTGGTAGAAAGAGAGGGATGGTTCGTGGGGCCACTGACTCTGTGCTGATGAGGATTTGTGGTAGAAAGAGAGGGATGGTTTGTGGGGCCACTGACTCTGTGCTGATGAGGATTTGTGGTAGAAAGAGAGGGATGGGTCGTGGGGCCACTGACTCTGTGCTGCCTGAGGATTTGTGGTAGAAAGAGAGGGATGGGTCGTGGGGCCACTGACTCTGTGCTGCCTGAGGATTTGTGGTAGAAAGAGAGGGATGGTTCGTGGGGCCACTGACTCTGTGCTGCCTGAGGATTTGTGGTAGAAAGAGAGGGATGGTTCGTGGGGCCACTGACTCTGTGCTGATGAGGATTTGTGGTAGAAAGAGAGGGATGGTTCGTGGGGCCACTGACTCTGTGCTGCCTGAGGATTTGTGGTAGAAAGAGAGGGATAGGTCGTGGGGCCACTGACTCTGTGCTGCCTGAGGATTTGTGGTAGAAAGAGACGGATGGTTCGTGGGGCCACTGACTCTGTGCTGCCTGAGGATTTGTGGTAGAAAGAGACGGATGGTTCGTGGGGCCACTGACTCTGTGCTGCCTGAGGATTTGTGGTAGAAAGAGAGGGATGGTTCGTGGGGCCACTGACTCTGTGCTGCCTGAGGATTTGTGGTAGAAAGAGACGGATGGTTCGTGGGGCCACTGACTCTGTGCTGCCTGAGGATTTGTGGTAGAAAGAGAGGGATGGTTCGTGGGGCCACTGACTCTGTGCTGCCTGAGGATTTGTGGTAGAAAGAGACGGATGGTTCGTGGGGCCACTGACTCTGTGCTGCCTGAGGATTTGTGGTAGAAAGAGAGGGATGGTTCGTGGGGCCACTGACTCTGTGCTGATGAGGATTTGTGGTAGAAAGAGAGGGATGGTTCGTGGGGCCACTGACTCTGTGCTGATGAGGATTTGTGGTAGAAAGAGAGGGATGGTTCGTGGGGCCACTGACTCTGTGCTGATGAGGATTTGTGGTAGAAAGAGAGGGATGGTTCGTGGGGCCACTGACTCTGTGCTGCCTGAGGATTTGTGGTAGAAAGAGAGGGATGGGTCGTGGGGCCACTGACTCTGTGCTGATGAGGATTTGTGGTAGAAAGAGAGGGATGGTTCGTGGGGCCACTGACTCTGTGCTGATGAGGATTTGTGGTAGAAAGAGAGGGATGGTTCGTGGGGCCACTGACTCTGTGCTGCCTGAGGATTTGTGGTAGAAAGAGAGGGATGGTTCGTGGGGCCACTGACTCTGTCTAATCTACCTGCAATGAATCACCTGCAGTTACATTCCAGCCCCTTCCCTGACACCAAACTTTTCATAGCACTCCTTGCTTTTGAAGCAAAAACAGCCCCCCACCCCAATCACTCACGTGCACTCCATTGTAAATCCCAACACTCTGACTGACAGTCGGCACGGTGCCAAGGGAGTGTCACTGTCAGAGGCACTGCACTTCAGACCAGACATTTAAACAAGTTACCCTGGTGTCGTAGAGTCAAACAACGCAGAAACAGATCCTTCAGTACAAGGGTGATCGATGATCAACATTCCGCCTAAAATAGTCCCATTTTGCCCATAGTCCTCTAAGCCTTCTCTGCCCACGTGCTGATCCATTTTGAGCATTGTTAGTGCCCTTGCCTCAACCACTTCCTCTGGGGCTCTGGGTGAACAGGTTTGCTCCTTGGCTCTTATCAGATATTTCACCTCTCTCCTTAAACCTTGCCCTCTAGTTTTTGGTTTCCCAATCCTAGGTAAAAGACCATGAACATTCATTCACCCTATCTGTGCCCCTTCATGAGCCTCTGTAGGGTCACTGGGCATTCTTCTGCACTCCAGTGAACAAGATCCCAGTCTGCTTAAACTCTCCATAACTCAGTCTCAGCAACCGCACTATGGAGCACCAGGCCATTGTCTCCCACACCATCGCCGACCTAATCAGCTCTGGGGATCTCCCATCCACTGCCACCAACCTCATAGTTCCCACACCCTGCAACTCTCATTTCTACTTGGTGCTCAAGATCCACAAGCCTGCCTGTCTAGGTAGACTCATTGTTTCTGCTTATTCCTGCCCCACAGAACCTATATCTAAATACCTCCACTGTTTCTTACCTACATGCATGACACTTCACACGCTCTTGAACTTTTTCAAGTTCCCTGGCCCCTATCATCTTATTTTCACTTTGGCTGTCTCGTCCCTATACACCTCCATCCCCCATCAGGAAGGCCTCAAAGTTCTCCATTTCTTTCTGGACACCAGATCCAACCAGTTCCCCTCCACCACCACTCTCCTCCGTTTAGCGGAAATTGTCCTCACTCTCAATAATTTCTTCTGGCTCCTCCCACTTCCTTCAAACAAAAGGTGTAGCCATGGGCACTCGCTTGGGTCCCAGCTATGCCTGCCTGTTTGTCGGCTACGTGGAACAGTCTACACCAATAGACAATAGGTGCAGAAGTAGACCATTTGGCCCTTCGAGCCTGCACTGCCATTTTGAGATCATGGCTGATCATCTACTATCAATACCCGGTTCCTGCCTTGTCCCCATATCCCTTGATTCCCCTATCCATAAGATACCTATCTAGCTCCTTCTTGAAAGCATCCAGAGAATTGGCCTCCACTACCTTCCGAGGCAGTGCATTCCAGACCCCCACAACTCTCTGGGAGAAGAAGTTTTTCCTTAACTCTGTCCTAAACGACCTACCCCTTATTCTCAAACCACGCCCTCTGGTACTGGACTCTCCCAGCATATGGAACATATTTCCTGCCTCTATCTTGTCCAATCCCTTAATAATCTTATATGTTTCAATCAGATCCCCTCTCAATCTCCTTAATTCCAGCGTGTACAAGCCCAGTCTCTCTAACTTCTCTGCGTAAGACAGTCCGGACATCCCAGGAATTAACCTCGTGAATCTACGCTGCACTACCTCTACAGCCAGGATGTCCTTCCTTAACCCTGCAGACCAAAACTGTACACAATACTCCAGGTGTGGTCTCACCAGGGCTCTGTACAAATGCAAGAGGATTTCCTTGCTCTTGTACTCAATTCCCTTTGTAATGAAGGCCAACATTCCATTAGCCTTCTTCACTGCCTGCTGCACTTGCTCATTCACCTTCAGTGACTGATGAACAAGGACTCCGAGATCTCTTTGTATTACTCCCTTACCTAACTCTACACCATTCAGATAATAATCTGCCTTCCTGTTCTTACTCCCAAAGTGGATAACCTCACACTTATTCACATTAAACGTCATCTGCCAAGTATCTGCCCACTCACCCAGCCTATCCAAGTCACCCTAAATTCTCCTAACATCCTCATCACATGTCACACTGCCACCCAGCTTAGTATCATTAGCAAATTTGCTGATGTTATTCTCAATGCCTTCATCTAAATCGTTGATGTAAATTGTAAACAGCTGTGGTCCCAATACCGAGCCCTGTGGCACCCCCACTAGTCACCACCTGCCATTCCGAGAAACACCCATTCACCGCTACCCTTTGCTTTCTATCTGCCAACCAGTTTTCTATCCATGTCAATGTCTTCCCCTCGATGCCCTGAGCTTTGATTTTACCCACCAATCTCCTATGTGGGACCTTATCAAATGCCTTCTGAAAATCGAGGTACACTACATCCACTGGATCTCCCCCGTCTAACTTCCTGGTTACATCCTTGGAAAAACTCCCAACAGATTAGTCAAGCATGATTTACCCTTGGTAAATCCATGCTGGCTCGGCCCAATCCTATCACTGCTATCTAGATATGCCACTATTTCATCTTTAATAATGGACTCTAGCATCTTTCCCACCACCGATGTCAGGCTGACAGGTCGATAGTTCTCTGTTTTCACCCTCCCTCCTTTCTTAAAAAGTGGGATAACATTAGCCATTCTCCAATCCTCAGGGACTGATCCTGAATCTAAGGAACATTGGAAAATGATTACCAGTGCATCCGCAATTTCCAGGGCCACCTCCTTTAGTACCCTAGGATGCAGACCCGTATCACTCCCCAACTTTTCCTTCACTACATCGACTGCATTGGTGCTGCTTCCTGCACCCAAGCAAAGCTCGTTGACTTCATCAACTTTGCCTCTAATTTCCACCCTGCCCTCAAATTTACCTGGTCCATTTCTGACACCTCCCTCCCCTTTCTCAATCTCTCTGTCTCTGTCTCTGGAGACAGCTTATCTACTGATATGTTTTATAAACCCACTGATTCTCACTCTACCTCTTCCCACCATGTTACTTTTGAAAATGCCATCCTGTTCTCTCAATTCTTCTTTCTCTGCCACATCTGCTCTCTGGATGAGGGTTTTCGTTCCAGAACTAAGGAGGTGTCCTCCTCCTCCTCCAAAGAAAGGGACTTCCCTTCCTCCACCATCAACACTGCCCTCATCCACACTCTTCCATTTCATGCACATCTGCTCTCGCCCCATCCTCCCACCACCCATTTAGGGATAGGGTTCCTCTTGTCCTCACCTACCACCCCATCCTCCCACCACCCCACAGGGATAGGGTTCCTCTTGGCCTCACCTACCACCCCATCCTCCCACCACCCCACAGGGATAGGGTTCCTCTTGTCCTCACCTACCACCCCATCCTCCCACCACCCCACAGGGATAGGGTTCCTCTTGTCCTCACCTACCACCCCATCCTCCCACCACCCCACAGGGATAGGGTTCCTCTTGTCCTCACCTACCACCCCACCAGCCTCCACATCCAGCACATAATTGTTCGGAACTTCCACCATCTCCAATGAGATCCCACCACCCAGAACATCTTACCCTCCTTCCCTCCCCCCCCCCCCCCCCCCCAAATTTCTGCTTTCCACAGGGATTGCTCCCTACGTGACTCCCTTGTCCATTCGTCCCTCTCCACCGATCTCCCTCCTGGCACTTATCTTTGCAAGCAGAACAAGTGCTACACCTTCTCCCTCGCTACCATTCAGGGCCCAAAACAGTCCTTCCAGCTGAGGCGACACTTCACCTGTGAGTCTGTTGGAGTCCTCTACTGTATCTGGTGCTCCCAGTGTGGCCTGCTATAAATCAGTGAGACCCAATGTAGATTGGGAGACCACTTTGCCGACCACCTACTCTCCGTCCTCCAGAAAAAGCGGGATCTCCCAGTGGTCACCCATTTTAATTGCACTTCCAGTTGCTGTTCTGAAATGTCAGTCCAAGGCTTCCTCTACGGCCACAATGAGGTCACACTGATGTTGGAGCAGGAACACATATTCCATCTGGGTGGCCTCCAACCTGATGGATTTCTCGAACTTCAGGTAGTTGCCCCTTCCCCCTCCCCCACTCATTCCCCATCGCTAGTTCCCTCTCTCACCTTATCTCCTTCCTGCCCATCACCTTCCTCTGGCGCTCCTCCCCCTTCCCTTTTTTCTTTCTTCTGTCCTCTCCCATCAGATGCCCCCTTCTCCAGCCCTTTATCTCTTTCACCAGTTGACTTCCCAGCTCTTTACTCCACCCTTGAGCCCGTTTGAAGTTGGGGGACTATCCGTGCTATCAGATGTTATGGTGGTGCCTAGCTGCAGTCTGACAGTGTGAGCTCTGCTTCCTGTGTCAGCTGAGGCGTGTGACTCTAACCCTCAGTCTGCACCCCTGTTTGGTGCAAGAAAGGAAGCTGTGAGATGGGTTTTGATTTACTTTGAACACTCGGCTTTGCTCCCCTTTGAGGTGCAGCTGCACACAATCTCAATGGCTGCTAGGTCACAGAGATGCTCGGCTGTAAACAGTCGGCCCTTTATTGACACACGCAGACTGTGGCCTTTAACTTCAGGAAACATCTTGTAGCCTTTACGGGGGCTGTTATCATTCAAACACATCGCTGCCAGTCCACATGGGGAGTAGTTGGGACAGGTGTGCAGAGGCTTGGCCAAGGCGCTAGGTTTAACATGGAGCTGCAGAGTTTTCACCACCAACAGTCAGTGGTGGGGTGGATAAATTGAGGTGTGATCGAGAGGCCAGAGTCACGCAAGGACCTCGGAGGACATGACCAGGCAGGGAGTGCTGAGCTGATCCAGGATCCCACGTAGTGTCATATACTGGGGAGTAGTGGGTGAACAGCCCCAACACCAAGTTCGCTTATTGTAATACACTTGATAATTAGCTTTTTTTTGTAGCAAAAGCACAGTATATTACAAAACTAAATGAACATAAACTTAAATTCACATAAATTATATGAGCAAAAACAAACAACAAAATAAACAATGTATTAGAGCAGGAATGAGAAGGAAAAAAGAAATCTAGTCAGAAGAGGTGGAAGGGTTTTTCAGGTCACTTCAAGAACCTGATGCCAGTGGGGTTGGGGTTGTTCTTGAGCCTTCAAGTGTGGGTCTTCAGGCCCCTGTACCTCCTGCCTGATGGCAGCGTCACTTAGAGGACATGACCTGGATTGGAGTGGAGGTGATGGATGCTGTGCTGGGGTTTGCTGAGCAGAGACCCAGCAGGGAAATCCTTGTGAAAGTCAAAGACTGCTGATGCTGGGAATCTAAAGTAACTCACAAGGCCAGGCAGCGTCTACAGAGACTGAAGCAGAGTTGAGGCTTCAGGTCAACAATCCTTGGTGACATTCGGGAAGTTAGATAAATAAGTTTGTTTCTACCTTGCTGGAGGGGGCAAAGGAATATCTCTGAAAGCGGAGATCAGAGTGAGGAAGCCCCATTATTGCTGTTGTTAGTGCGATGACTTGTCTTTACATCCAGTGAAGGAGATCAGACGTGAACCCACTGTTGTAGTGTGGGATGGCAGTGAGTTTCCATAATGTGTTAATGAGGACACGCTCTCTGTATAGCTTACCTCTCAGTTGAGGGCTACATATTGGTAGGACAATGGCAAATGTTCTGCCGGGGGGAGTTCCGTACCTTGGTATGGACAGGAACTTGGTTTAAAGACTCATCCCTGCGTGGGTCAGTGATCTGTGGCTGACATTGACTGCTAGCAGATAGCCAAGCCCGAGGCCAAGATTTGGGAAGAGTTATGGACAAGTTGGAGGGGCATTGGTGGACTGGCAGGGTTTGTCCATGCTAAGGTTATTTGGCAAAGGGCCAATCAACTTCCAGCAAGTTGCTGGAGCTCTTGTTGGCAGTCATCAGTGAGAGACAGACTCCTGTGCACAGGGTCAGACCTGTTTCAGTCCATGGAGTGACCAGGACACACACGTACTGAAGCCATAGTGACTTCCTTTCCTTACAGCCTGGCCTCCATGGAACGGCTCCATGGCATAAGAAACGTTGGGAGCCCCTCCTTTGGAGTAGCAGCTATCCTACATTGACTTCGTGGTGTCTGTCCACTGTTCACTAAAGATACAAGAAAAAGTCATTGAACAATTACAGCACAGGAATAAGCCACTTTATTGGGTACACCTGCTCATTAGTGCAAATATCTAATCAGCCAATCATGTGATAGCAGTTCAATGCATAAAAACCTACAGATATGGCCAAGAGGTTCAGTTTTTGTTAAACATTACAGTTCGGAGGAAATGTGATCAAAGTGACATTGACCATGGAATGATTGTTGATGCAGACGGGGTGGTTTGAGTATCTCATACTGTTGATCTCCTGGGATTTTCACGCACAACAGACTCTGGAGTTTACAAGAAAATGTCCAGTGAGCGACAGTTGTGTGGGTGAAAATGGCTTGTTAATCAGGGAGGTCAGAAGAGAATGGCCCGACTGGTTCAAGCTGACAGGAAAATGACGGTAGTTCAAACGATTCCATGTTACGGCAGCAGTGTGCAGAGGAACATGTAACATGGGGAACCTTGAAGTGGATTGACTGCAGCAGCAGAAGACACCCTGGGTTCCTAAGGGGTACCAAATGAAGTGATACCGAGTGAATTTTGTTCCTGTTCCTCATAGCCTTAATGATGAATAAGTGGAGTGGAGGCGCAGTCAGAAACCACCGAGCCAGAGCTCTTCTGCTTCTCAGGAGCACACATCAGGAAGGATGCAGCAGCTCTGAAGGCTGTGGGGAAAGATTTATTGAATCCAAGGGTTAATTTGAAGGGAGGATTGCACCAACTAGGGCTGTATTTCCTGGAATTTAGAACAGAGACAGTAATTAAATCGGAGTTTTTAAGTTGTTGAGAGCATTTATTTCCGCTGGTTGGAGAGTGTATGTCTGGTTAGAGAGTGCAGCCAGCCCTCTCTGGAATAGATTCGGGAGGAGTCCAGTGACAGAGTGCGAGCAGTGTGGACCCTTCCTCTGAAAATGGCAACTGAAGTGTAAATCAGCGAGCGATGGATTGCAAAAAGCTGTATTGCAAAATGGTGGAATGCAGGGTGGTTGGAAGGAGATCAGATCAGAGAGGATGTCAGCGATGGCTGGAACCACGTAGCTTAGCAGTTAGCACAACGCTATTGCAGATGGGGGTGTTGGAGCTGGGAGTTCAATTCTGGCACTGTCTGGAAGGAGTTTGCATGTTCTCCCCGTCACTGCGTGGGTGTTTGGGTGCTTCCATTTCTTCCCACAGTCCAAAGGCATACCAGCTAGTAGGTTACTGGGTCATTGTGAATTGTCCTGGTGTTAAGCAGGGGGATTGTTGGGCAGTGTGGCTTGAAGTTCCACGCCATGTCTGTAAATAAGTAACAGCAACCTCGAGGGGCTGAACGGCCTTCTCCTGTTCCTAGGTGCTGCTGTGTTCTATGATGCGTTGGTACAACACGCAACAAGTGCTGAATAGTTGCACATTCAGAAAGAGGAATTTTGAGAAGCAGCCGAGGTGAAACAGCACTTCAACTAATTCTGGTGAACAGTACTTTGTGAAGACAGCTGGAAGTGTTTATTGGTCCCATCCAGAGCCGTTTAGCCACTGACATGACAACTTCTGGCACAGATAACATACATCGCCCAGATAAGCAGTGCTGCTTGGCAGCTGTTGTTGCCTCCATTCTGAAACGTTACAGAAAGTCTGCTTGTTAAGAGGTTGAAGCCAGTGTGGGGTGGCAGTACATGAAGGTGATAAGCTATTTGCTTCACTGATCCTGGCACATCCACTTGCTGGTCTGAAGCAGATGTGCCCAGTGCAGATTATTTCTGTTACAATGGCCACACTGATTTCTATTCCTCTTCCTCAATAACTGCTAACCCCTCTGCCTCACTGGGAGGAACCAGCGTGCTGATTTCGTAACTCCTCAGGAGTTCTGCCATCTTGGTTCCTCCAGTCTGGAGTGAGTGCCACTCATTCCCAGAACAGCCTGGTTCTTCCTGTCTGCCTGAGGCCTCACAGCGGACAGGGAATGATTTGATCGGAGGTGCGTTAAGCCAGATCTGCACCTGAGGTACTGTGAGGGGGCCAGGGTAGTGTGACGCTACTACAGCTTGGGGTGTTGGCATTTGACCCTGGTGCCCTTTGTAAAGGGTCCCCATGGAGTGCGTGGGTTTCCTCCCACTGTCCAAAGGCGTACCGGCTAGGTGAATTGGTTGTTGTAAATTGTCCCACGATTAGGTTAGGGTTAAATCGGGGCTGTTGGGGGTACTGCTCAAAGGGCCGGAAAAGCCTACACTGCGTTCTCTCGCTAAGCAGATAAAATAAAGCTGAACACACTCCCAGGTGGTTTGGTGAGTGCAACCTGGACGCAGGAGACTCCCCTGGTGCTTCATTGCCAGGGTGTTGGTTTTCCGGTGAAATTGTAAGCTGGGATCTGATAGCTCTGTTTTGAAGAATGGTGGAATGACCACCATTGATGGGGTCGTGTTTAATGACTTGTTCTGAAGAAGACATCTATAGCATGGCTGCTCTCCCTTACTCAGTCACTGGCAATTGGTTTTTATTGTTACATCCAAGTTTATTGCCATATGGGCAGGCAAGGCCAGGGTATAAATGCCATTAAAATTAATCAGCACGGTACATTACAAACTTGCGTTACCTTAAACTTAAGTTAACATAAATTGTACATAACTTACACGACGCAATAAACAAAAAAAATAACATTGACATTAGTGCAAGTTGAGGGAAATATACCATTTGGTTTTAAGGTAAGCTGGAGAGCCTCATGGCAGCAGGGAAGAGGCTGGGTTCAACCTTCAGCCTCCTGCCTGATGCCATGACCAGGGTGCTGAGGGTCCTTTGTGATTGATGTCTCCTTTCTGAGGCATTTCCTCTTCCAGATGTCCTTGAGAGCAGTACCTGTGACGGAACTGGCTGATAAAAGTGCAAAACTTTGTTCTGTGTGTCTTCCAGACTGATTATTCCAAGCATCGGGATAGTGCAAAGAAAGGGATATAGTGTTACGGTCGCACAGAGAGTGCAAGGGTAGGCTGACGGATCAGGGGTTCACCATGATTGCTCAGGAGCCTTGTCGTTCTCTGGAGATGCTTCCTGGATTGTGTCTCAGTGTGGAACTCCCAACCTTTAAACTGCAAGTTGAGGGAGTTATGTACTCAGCTTATAAATTACTTGAACAATGCTCAAATCAAGAACTGCTTTATTCACCATTTGTTATTTTGTCTGTGAAGCCCCACTGGCAAGAAGTGTTGGTATAGTGGAGTGAGCTGGGCTGGCACGCGATAACGAACCACGCTTTCTCACAGTGAGTGTGAGCTTCAGCATCCTGGGGGGGTGGGGATGTGTCATGTGATCTTGCACCAGCCCTGAAGATAGTGAGACAGGGTCAAAGGTTGCCGAGGGGCCCCTTTGGGCAGGACTGTGCGCTGTGCCAGTTTCCTCATGATCCTCACTGCATTTGGCGGAAGGGGCACCTGCCCTGTGAGTTCACAGGAACCACCCCATCATATAATGCTAATCCCAGTACATTGAGTAACTGACTTGTGTAAACGAGATTTGGGATGCAGCAGGGAGAGAGGCTGGGTTCTGCTATCTGGTTTTGAATAGTTCAGTCAGAGGTTTCAGTAAACATTAACTACTTTATCAGGGACTGCAGCCGGCAGTTTGGTGGAGCAGGAGCAGAGGGGAAGGTGAAAGCTGAGTGCCCAAGGACACTGGAAGGGTAGACAGTGTAAAGCAGAGACATTGGTTTTTCACTGGGCAATTTCACTTGAAGATACAGGTGATATCTTTATAGAGGAAGGGGTTCTCAGCTAACGGGATGTCTGGGTAAATGGCAACTGTAAATTGACCCAAGTGTATGGTGAGTGGTAGACTTTAGTTAATGGGAGCAGCCTTGCTCCCCCTGGCAAATCAAAAGCATAGGTTTAAAGTGAAAGGGGAGAGATTAAACAGAATCCTGAGGGAAACCTTTTCACCCAGAGGGTGTCAGTATATGGTACAAGCTGCTGGAAGAAGTGGTTGTTCAGGAACAATACTATATTTAAAGGTATCTGGATAGGAAAGGGAAAGGCAATCACAGGCAAAAGGGACTTGATGGACACCTCGGTCGGTATGCACAGGCTGTGCTGAAGGGCCTGTTTGTTAACTCCTTATTATAAATAGTGTGCATCAGGCTGCCTGGTCTCAAACTATAACATGATAATGAACGGGTTGGTCCAGGGTTTAGTATTCAAGGACATTGAAATAATGTCAAAGCATCTTTCACTGGAAATTAGCATCTCATCTGAAAAGTGTCACTTTTGACACTGCAGCACTCATTCATACCTCACTAGAGAGGCAGTCTGTGTGTTTGTGCTTGTGACTGGGGTGGGATTTTAATCCAAAGCATTTTGATATAGAGACAAGGGTACCTACCTACCATCCTACTGCCTGCCACATTGATTGCTGTTCATACCTGACCTGCATCATTGAAGGTTGATGGGAAACCTGACTGAAGTGTAAAACAATAATCAGAGGCCTGGATATGGCGGGCAGCCTGTCTTCCCACAGCCCCTGTTGCAAGTGTCAAGTATTAAAGGGCATAGGTTTAAGGTGAGATGGGGAAAGTTTAAAGGAGATTCTCAAGGCAAGTATTTTTTTACATAGAGAGCGGCGGCTGGCTTCGGTGTGCTGTCAGGAGAGGTGGTAGAAACAGCTACGACAGCAACATTTAAGTGGTATTAGACAGGCTTATGAACAGGCTTGGAATAGAGGGATGTAGACCATGTAGTCAATGGGATTCATTTAAAGTGGCATTGTAGTTAGCCTAATCCTGTTCTGTAGACTGTATCAGTGTATGGTTTTGGTTAATGCGCCCTGTTCCCTGGATTATACATCACTTCATGTTTGGGCCTGTTTATTCTCACTCTCCCCTCTGGACAACGTGGCAATTGAATTGTCGAGGGGAAGCCATTACAAATGAGTTCAGCTTCTTGTTTGGCGTGAAGGGTGTGTATCTGTGCTGTTTGACCCTAGACCAGCAATTGAGGCCAGCCAGCCCATCTTTTGGAGAGCTTTTACCTCGTTTCTTGGTCATACTTTGGTGCTTGGAAAATGTATCCTGTTTTTACTTGAATGCTGCTGTTGAGTTTTGAGACACAGAAGTTAAAATCTGGCCCATTAGACCCATAAGAATGGGTAAATAGTTCCAAGCATTTTCAGGTCTCATTCCATTTATTAGATCCGTACACGGCTCCTAGTGGTGGCAGGGTTCCGGGCTACACCCACTGGATCATCGGGCAGGAAGGCCTGGGTGACTTGAATGCCCATTTGTGAAAAGGTGGCATCATTTTTAATTGGGTTGTTTTAATCAAGTCTTGTAACATTAATCTACCCGATTTTCTGGACCACCATTTCTTCAGTTCTCCTTGCTGTGTGCCATATATGCGTCCTGCTTCCCCAGACTCTTCAGGGGGCTGTGTGTCTAAACCGGAGTGTGGCCAGCAGTTGGTGTCTTGTCAATGAAACACTGCAGGTGACTGGGTGTAAAGCAGCAAATGCTGGAGCAGCTGGATTCTGGGTCACACAGTACGTCCCCTGCCTATGTCTACAATGTGTGTCTGGATGCAGTCCTTTCTGTGATTGAGGAAGGTCATTCCAACCACTTCGACGCAGGAGTGTCCAAGAACTTGTGTTATAAGGAGAGTTTAGAGAAACTTGGAGCGTCGGAGTCCTTGAGCAAGTTTATAAGATGATGAGAGGCACTGATAGGGGAGATGATCAGAATCAAATTGTCTAATACTGGAGGGCATATATTTAGGGTGAGAGGGGGATGTTTAATGAAGCTGTGTAGCGCAAGATTTTTTACACAGAAGATGATGGGGTGCCTGGAACAGGTTGCCGGGGTAGTGGTGATAGTAGCTTTTAAGAGGTGTTTAGGTAGACACATGTATGTGTAGGAGTGGATGGATGGAAGGGATATCGGCTGATTGTGTTCAGCACTGGCATTGTGGGCTGCGTGGCCAGTTCCTGTGCTGTACTCTTCTATGCAAAGTGCCTTCATCACTTTGCAGAGGTAATTCTGTGATCCCCTTATTACCAGCTTGCTCTGTGGTCATCAGAGCCGTTTGATTCATCTGTGTAGCAACTGCGGATGCTCAGAATGCAAGAACATAGGAACAGGGGTCAGTGCTTTATCCCCCTTGAGCCTCAGGGCTCACTCACTACCGATCTTTTCAGCATTAACCCGATGACATCCTCCGCAGTCCATTTGGGGTAGAGAGTTCTAAAACTTACCACCCCCTGACTGAGGACGTTCCACCTTATTTAAAGACAGGCTCCCAGTTCTGAAACTGTGACTCCGTATTTGCCTCAGTGTTGTGTGCAGTGTGAGGGGGAGAATCGGGTGAAAGCTGTCGACTAGTCACCACAGACAGACACCTCATCTGGTTACTATCTTCAAAGACTATTCTCTAAGCTTTGCATTGAGGTGATGATTGAGCACCCAAAGCCCCAACAAGTTTCAGATGACTGCTGCCCTTCTGGAATCTCCACCAGTTGAGGAAAACTGTTGCTCTCATTTCTGTTCCATCCTGGCTGAATCTTTGCATGTTTCAAAATGCCCCACTTTTAAAAAATTTCTTTTGTGGTCTGTGCTTGTCATTAGTAATGCCAGCATTTATTGTCTTATCTCTGTAATTACCTCGAAACTGATGTGTCTGGTGTCACAGATAGGCCAGACTGGGTGAGGTGAGCAGATTTCCTCTTCTGAGGGCTGTCACTGAACCAGATGGGCTTTTACAATGATAATTAGTCACTGAGACTTTTTTTATTAGCAATCTATATAATTAGTTGAATTTAAAATCTTCAGCTGCCAAGTGGGATTCGAAGTCATGCATCTGGATCATAAGTTCAGAACTCCATTTGCCTGATGAAGGGTTTCGGCCCGAAACGTTGTCACTACCTCCTCCCATAGATGCTGTCTGGCCTGCTGAGTTCTGCCAGCATTTTGTGTTTTCATTTGCTAATCCAGTGGTTTAACCCCCGTTCCATCCCCCCTCTGGATGCCAGGAAGTATAAGATAACCATACTTAATGCAACTGTCAAATTAGACCTTGGGTAATTTATGCAAACCAGATCGCTTATGAAAGCAGCTGGTATTTCTGGACTACACTTCCATTGTGAACAGCAGCCACATAGACATGCATTTCCTTCCCTGCATCCTTTAGTTCTACAAGATACCATTTTCTGTCTTCTCTATCCCTGCGGCTCATCTCTGATTCAGAAGGTTGTGTTTAGAGTACCACTCCGGAGATGGGGGCCGCAGACTAGACTAGTCCATGACTGGGGAATGGAGAGAAGGGCTGCACTGCCCTTTGGCTGAGACATTGGAAGCAGGGCCCATAGCTCAACCTAGTGCCCTGTCCACGTGTTCACCACTCTCCTGTACAAGCACAAAGTAGTAAATGGAAAATATCCCTTTGCCTGTGCTTCTGAGTTCCGTGCTGCCCAACAGTGCTGAGCTCTCGTTCTGTTGCTTCCGTCTCTGAGACCACTTCTTTGGGCAGAATTCCTGACCCCACACCGATGACCCCTTTCTCTCTCGTTGCTCCAGTTTTCTTAATTGGACATTTGCAGGCTTCAGTTCCGTATCTTTGAAGTGCCATTCAAACTTATTTTGTGGAATGACTGAAACAGCTGAGCCAGAGCCCCAATTCCATTTTAGTTAATTTGCTGTTTACTTCTGGTGTCAGCCATATTGCTTGTCTGTTGTGAGTTTTCACATTGTAAATCCCAAGGCTACCCAGTGCTATGTTACTCTCATCATTATCAGATTTTTCATCAGCAGCAGCCAGATTAGCGCTTTTTTTAATTAAAGTACAATTTGGGTTTTTGTCCTCTTCTCTTCTCTGTGCCAACCACTTTGTTGCATTTTCTGCAAGATTCACCCTAAATCTGCATTGGTCTGGTGTTTGTGAGCTTTAACAGCAGCCAATCGGAGGTCAGAGGCGAAAAGTAAAGCTGTCTTCACCTAGGCCGAGGAGAGAGCTTCATAAATCAGTGCTTCATAGCCATTTTAAAAAAAGTTTTAACAGCAGCCAATTGGAATTTGGGATTCATTAGCAAGGTCAAGTAAAAATAAGGCAGGGGAAGCGGGGTGGCCATTGTTGGAGTGGGGGGGCTTTTGGCTCATCGGGCTTGAGCGATAACGGGTGTGGGCAACATAAGCATCTGGTAAGCTTTTTCTTGCTCATTCTTCACCTGTAAGTGTACAGTTAAGACAGTAAGAATGGCTCCAGGGGCAGAGTATTGCTCTTTGTGTGAGATGTGGGAATTCTGGGAGACCTCCAGGATAACCACATCTGCACCGGGTGCACGAGCTGCAGCTCCTCAGAGAACGTGTTAAAGAACTGAAGCTGCAGCTCGTGTGGGAGACTGAGGAAGTGGTAGATGGGAGCTATAGGGAGGGAGTCACTCCTAAGCTGCAGGGAAGAGACAGGGAGGGAAGCCCGTTGCTCTCAATAACAGGTGTACCATTGAGGTTACAACATCCCACGGAGAGCCACAGCCGGCAGGTCTCTGGCACTGAGTCTGGTGCTGTGGCTCAGAAGGGAAGGGCCAGAGGTGAAAGGAGATTCCTTAGTTGGAGGAGTGGGTGTGGGAGAGTCTCTAACTGCAATCAAGACATCCCGATGGTATGTTGCCTCCCAGGTGCCCGGGCCAGGAACATCTTGGATCAGGTCTGCGACATTCTAAAGGGAGAGGGCGAGCAGTCAGATGCCTTGGTACATATTGGTACCAATGACATAGGAAGGAAAAGAGAGGAGGCCCTAAAGTGAGAATTTGGAGAGCGAGGTAGAAAGCTGAAAAGCAAGACCTCCAGGGCAGCAATCTCTGGATTGTCTCCTGTACCACACACCAGTGAGAACAAGAATAGGATGATTTGGCAGATGAATGCGTGTCTGAGGAACTGGTGCGGGGGGCAGGAATTCAGATTTCTGGATCATTGGGACCCGTTCTGGGGAAGGTATGGCCTGTACAAAAAGGATGAGTTACACATGAAACTGAGGGGAGCCAATATTCTTGTGGGCAGGTTTGCTGGAGCTGTTGGGGAGGGTTTAAACCTATTTGGCAGAGGGGTGGGAGCTGGAGGGATAGGGCTGAGGATAAGGTTTACAAGCAGAAGCAGCGTGTAGTGAGACTGTCAGGAAGGACAGTCAGTGTAAAAGGAGGACAAAATTGCAAAGAGTGCCAAATACAGGACTGAAGGTGTTATATTTGAATGCACGCAGTATACAAAATAAGGTGGAAGATCTTGGAGTACAGTTAGAGATCAGCCGGTATGACGTTGTGGGCATCAGAGTCAGGTGAGCTAAATATCCAAGGGTACACAAACTTCAGGCAGGGGAGGAGGAGTGGCTCTGCTGGGTAAAAAATGGAATCGGATCTTTAGAAAGAGGTGACATAGGATTGGAAAATGTAAAATCCTTGTAGGTAAACTGCAAGGGTAAAAAGATTCTGATAACCGTTATTTACGGGCCGCAGAACAACAGCGTGGATGTCAGAAAGGCAATTTTTTTTAATGATTTATGGGGATTTCAATATGCATAAGGATTGGGAAAATCAAGTTGATGCTGGATCCCAAGAGGGAGAATTGTAGAATGTCTCTAAGATGGCTTTTTGGAGCATCTTGTGATTGAGCCCATTAGAAGATTGTGTAATGATCTGGATATGATTAGGGATATGCTTATGGTAGTGGAACTCTTAGAAAAGAATCCACCTGCAATTTAAGAAAGAGAAACTAAAGTCAAATGTATCAATGGTACAGTGGAGTAAAAGGAATCAAAGGCATGAGAGAGGAGCTGGCCAAAGTTGATTTGAAGGGGACACTAGCAGGGATGATGGCAGAGTAGAAATGGCTGGATGTATAAAGAGGAAGTATTCTGAAGACAGATTTGACTTCAACTGTGGCTGACAAGGGAAGTCAAGCCAACATAAGAGCAAAACAGAGGGTATATAATAGAACAAAACTTAGTGGGAAGTTAGGGGAAGGCATAAGCCATAAAAAGCGGTAAAAAGACGAAATATGAAGTTAAGCTAGCCAATAATATTAAAAATGATACCAAAAGTTGTTTCAGATATGTAAAGAGCAAAAGAGAAGCGAGAGTAGATATTGGACCACTGGAAAATGACACTGGGGAATAGTAATCGGAAACAAGAAAATGGCAGACAAACCAAATAAGTACCGTAGATGTCGGATTATAAGCCGCTACTTTTTTCCCACATTTTGAACAGCTTTGAACTCTGCGGCCTTTAATACGGTATGTTGCATCAACCTTCACTGTGGAGACACTAGTTGTATGCCTGAAGTGTCAAATGGCAGAAGTACCGTAGATTCCGGACTACAGAGCGCACCTGATTAAAAGCCGCTGGCTCTAATTTTAGAAAGAAAATCAATTTTTTACTTGTACAGGCCACACCGGATTTTAGGCCGCACCGGATTTTCGGCCGCAGGTGTCCCACGTTGTAATATGAGATATTTACACAGAAAGATATTACACATGAGGATTTTTTAACTTTTAATTAAATCCATATGGTAACATAAACAAATACATATTGCAAATGCTTTTTTTCGAACCGTGCCTGTAACGCGGCTACTTTTAAATATACGTTGCGTATACTTTTTTACTGAACAACATTCCAATATCTCCTAACGACTGGTAAAAAATATATATACTGCAGCCTACCAGGAAAAGTTATTGATCGCCTTTAACTTAAAAGCAGCGTTTTGGCTCCGCCGCTCGCCCCCCGCCGTCCCGTTTATCGCAAACCGGCATTTTCCCACAAGACGCGGCGAAACCGGGTGTGACGTCATAGCATCCCGCGATGTAGTACAGAAAACAAATATAGTTAAAACTCTTCTAACTTTAACTAGAAAATGAATTACTAAGCGAAAATATTATAAACTAAATAACTGCCATAAAGGCAGCACAATGCTTTTCTTCGAGTGTTTTCCATGTTGATGAGGGTGAGTACAAATGACTGATTTACAATAATTTAATTGTGAAAGTGCGCTTGATTTATCGTACAATTTCATTGGACCTCTGTGAACTACTCATCAATTTTATTGGTCTACTGTTACGAGGCAAAATGTTTTTGGCGGCATGAAAAAAAACCATGCATTAGCCGCACCGTATTAAAGGCCGCAGAGTTCAAAGCTGTTCAAAATGTGGGAAAAAAGTAGCGGCTTAAAATCCGGAATCTACGGTAAGTACAGTTGTTATTACTAGGGAGATGGTATTTGGGAACCAGAAGGGTCTGAAGGTAGATAAGTCACCTGGACCTGATGGGCTACACCCCATGGTTCTGAAAGAGGTAGCTGAGGAGTCTGTGGAGGCATTAATAATGATGCCCTCAAGAATCAGTGGATTCTGGCATAGTTCTGGAGGACTGGAAAATTGCAAATGTCACTCTGCTCTTCAAGAAGGGAGGGAGGCAGAAGAAAGGAAATTAGAGGCCTATTTGCCTAACCTCAGGGGTTGGGAAGAGACTATCGTTAAGGATGAGATTTTTGGGGTGTTTGGAGGCACATGACAAAATAGGCCAAAGTCAACGTGGTTTCCTTAGGGGAACATTTTGCCTGCCAAATCTGTTGAAATTCTTTGAAGAACCAACAAGCAGGATAGACAAAGGAGAATTGGTGGATGTTATGTACTTGGATTTTCAGAAGGCCTTTGACAAGCCACAAATGTGGCTACTAAATAAGATAAGGGTTCAGGTATTACAGGAAGGATACTAGCATGGTTAAAGCATTGGCTGAATGAGAATAAAAGGATGGTTTTTGAATTGGCTGCTGATGACTAGGGGTGTTACGCAGGGTTCTGTGTTGAGATAGCTTTTTATGTTGGAAAGTGAAATTGATGGCTTTGTGGCCATGTTTGTGGATGATGTGAAGATAGTGGAGGGGCAGGTAGTGTTGAGGAAGCAGAGAGGCTGCAGAAGAACTTGGACAATGAATGGGGTGGCAGATGGAATACAGTGTAGGGAAGTGTATGGTCATGTACTTTGGTAGAAAGAACAAACACGTAGACTTTTGGGTTTGCTTGTGCTCTCGATGTGGTCTCCTCTATGTGCTGAGACCAGTGGTAAATTTAGGGACAGCTTCCTTGAGTATCTCAGCTCCATCCGCCAAAAGTGGAATTTCCTGGTGGCCAAATATTTTAATTTTGATCCTCATTCCCACTCTGACATGGCTTCCTCTGATGCCACGATGAGGCCACTCTCAGGGTGCAGGAGCAACATCTGTATTCCATCCGGGTAGCCTGGATGACATAAATATCGATTTCTCCTTCTGGTAAAACAATTCTTTCTTCTCCCTTCCCTCTACTTCTATTCCCCACTCTGGCATCTTGCTCTTTCTCACCTGCGTATCGTTTCTGCCTGGGTTCCCTCCTCCTTCCCTTTCTTCTGTGGTCCACTCTCCTCTCCTATCAGATTCCTTCCTCCCCAGCCCGTTATCTTCTCCACCCATCTGGCTTCACCTATTGCCTTATGGCTATCCTCCTTCCCCTCCCCCCACCTTTTTATTCTGGCATTTTCCCTCTTCCTTTGCAGGAGAGTCATAGCCCAAAACGTTGTCTATTTACCTTCTCCATCGATGCCGTCTGATCTGCTGAGTTCCTCCAGCATTTTGTGTGTGTTGCAGTAGAAAACGTCTGAAGTTTTGTCCAAATCCAAACCTGATTGCTGCCTCCATCCTCAACCCCTCCATTAGTGAAGTCAACTTGAAGTAGTTGTTTTATTTACAATGGATTGTCTCGTATGTTGTTTGTAGCATCTGTTCCCAAATGAGACCGACTTGACTGGTGCGTTTGCTGTTAGGTTTGGGTAGGCCAACCGTCTAGTTGCTTTGGGGTACGCAGTGATCCTGCGGTCGGAATTCTTAGTGGAGACCCGGAATGTTTGGAATGCAGTCAGTACCTGGGTGTCACCCACCTTCTGACCGTTGTAACAGTGATATTGCAGACCCAGTCACAGAAGTGGTTTGTTTTCATTCTGTTCTGAGCATTCAGTGTGTGGCCTTCAGCATTTGCTTGTGGGTAACCTGGTGACTTTGTCAGTGAGCACTGGTGTACTCTGTTCTCAGACAGACAGACAAAGGTGGTCGGTGAGGCAGGGTTTTCCCATTCTCTGTGTGGGAATCACATGGGTCAGTAAAGCAGTTAGTGTGTTGCTGTGTGGTGGCTGTTTATAATTCGGAAGAGGAGCTCCTGTTCTTGTTATTTATTCATGGGTCTGGGTTTCACAGGTAAGTTGAGTGTCGATTGGCCATGAGGGTATGATGTGGATGTGGAGTCACAGACTAGGTGCATCTCCTTCCCTTATTTATCCATGCTAGAAACACACAGCAGATCAGTCAGCATCTGTGAAGAGAGAAATAGATTTAAAATTTCAAATCAAAGGATGCTCATCTCCAGAGATGCTGTCCAACCTGCTGAGTGGTTTCCAGCATTTTTTTGTTTTTATTTGAAATCTCCTTCCTAACAATCGGATGTCAGATGGTCAGCACAACCACTTCCCTCATCACGGGTGCCCCCCCAGGGCTGTGTGCCTGGCCCACTGCTGCGCACTCTGCTCTGTGCGGCCAAACCCCCGAGCACTCACGTTGTCCAGCTTGCTGATGACACGGCAGTGGTGAGGCTCATCACCGATGACGACGAGCTGGCCTACAGACAGGAGTTGGAAGAGCTCAAAGACTGCTGTCAGAAAAATTTAAAAAAAACTCTTTCCTGTTGTGGACAAGATAAAGGAGGTGGTTATTGACCAGGAGAACTTGCACCCTTCTTTATATCAGCAGCACAGCCATGGAAACTGCAAGCAGTTTCAAATTCTGGGAGTGCACATCGCACACAACCTTTCATGGTCTCAGAACACATCTTACACAGTGAAGAAAGCCCCCAGTGCCTCTGCTCTCTGACTTTGCACATCCATACTCACTTCACTCCACAGATGCATCACTCCTTGGTATAGAAACTGCACTGTGGTCAACAGGAAGGCTGTAATACGGGTAGTCAAAACTGGCACCAAGGACATGTGTAGAGAAAGGTACCAGAAACGGGCCAATAACATCTTGAAGGATGCCACCCACCTTGTTCATGGATTGTTCCTCTCACTCCTATCAGACAGGAGGTTACGTAGCATCCGTGCCGGGACCACCAGACTTTCCCCAAGCAGTAAGGCTGATCAACACCTCCACCCACTAACCCACCCCTCCACTACTTTATTATTTCCCATCAGTCACCTTATGTACAGCCTCCTGTTGTTTGATGGACACAGACAGACATACTTCATTGATCCTGAGGGAAATTGGGTTTCATTGCTGTCGCACCAACCAAGAATAGTGTAGAAATATAGCAATATCAAACCATAAATAATTAAATAATAATAAGTAAATTATGCCAAGTGGAAATAAGTCCAGGACCAGCCTATTGGCTCAGGGTGTCTGACACTCCGAGGGAGGAGTTGTAAAGTTTGATGGCCACAGGCAGGAATGACTTCCTATGACGCTCAGTGTTACATCTCGGTGGAATGAGTCTCTGGCTGAATGTACTCCTGTGCCTAACCAGTACATTATGGAGTAGATGGGAGACATTGTCCAAGATGGCATGCAACTTGGACAGCATCCTCTTTTCAGACACCACCGTCAGAGAGTCCAGTTCCACCCCCACAACATCACTGGCCTTACGAATGAGTTTGTTGATTCTGTTGGTGTCTGCTACCCTCAGCCTGCTGCCCCAGCACACAACAGCAAACATGATAGCACTGGCCACCACAGACTCGTAGAACATCCTCAGCATTGTCCGGCAGGTGTTAAAGGACCTCAGTCTCCTCAGGAAATAGAGACGGCTCTGCCCCTTCTTGTAGACAGCCTCAGTGTTCTTTGACCAGTCCAGTTTATTGTCCATTCATATCCCCAGGTATTTGTAATCCTCCACCATGTCCACACTGACCCCTTGGATGATTATACACAATCCATTTATGTATATAAGCCATTTTCTACATTTATATTTATTGTGTGTTTGGCCACATTGGCTGAAAATTTTAAGCTGTTTCGTTGATTGAGACAGGTGCTATTGAAATGCAGGTCCTACATCAGGGGAGGTATAAACCTGTTCAGGGTCCAAATTGGATCAAAGATGCATTTGTATATCAGCTCCACCCTGCTTCTAAAACATGCTTCTTATTTCTTTCCTTCAGCATTCTGCCCCAGGAGTTGTGGGCAGTTGAGAGCTGGCAAGTGTAAACTGTATGAGCGTGTGATGATGAGTGACGTCTCCACACTGCTCCCCACCCCCTGCTTATCTGCTGCTGCTTGTTGTTTGTAAGAGCTTACTGTGTACAGATTGGTGACTGTTTTTCCTGCATTTTCTTTGGGCCATGATGTTTGTATGTATGGGCTACTTTCAGACTGAGCCACTCATCCATTGATCTGAACTGGATTTTGCCCCATAAAAATAATTTCCTCAACTGAAGAGACTGATTATTTAGTATGTCTCCATTGTGTCTGACCAATTTCTCAAACTTCCAGTTAAGTGGAGAAATTATTAAACCTGACCAAACCCCAGTCAAGAATATAATCAGATTTGCTTTCAAAACTAAAAATTAGCTACCATAGGACAGTACAGCTCAGGAAAAGGCTCAGCAGCCCATGATGTAGAGACAAGCTCTTGAAGCGAATTAAATGAATTGCCCGCTCACGGTGTGTATCCTTCAATTCCCTCCGTACCCCTGTGTCACACAGTGACGGACCCGTCCCCACCGGTACCGTACCCCTGTGCCACACAGCGACGGACCCGTCCCCACCGGTACCGTACCCCTGTGTCACACAGTGACGGACCCGTCCCCACCGGTACCGTACCCCTGTGCCACACAGTGACGGACCCGTCCCCACCGGTACCGTACCCCTGTGCCTATCCGTGAGCCTCGTAAACACTTGTGTTGCATCTGCCTCCTCTGGCAGTGCCAACCAATTTGTGTAAAGTAAAAGTGAACCTGCCCCATACCCTACCTACAAATCTCCCCTTCTCATCTTGAATGAGTGTTAGGAAAATTATACCGGCTGTCAGTCTGTGCTCCTCTTGCTTTATAAACCTCTGCCAGCTCTCTTCTCAGACTCTGGTGCTCCTGACAAACCAGCTCTAGTTTTTCTGTCTGCCCTTGTAGCAAGCACGTGCCCCCTAATCCAGACAGTATCCTGGTAAGCCTATCCACATCCTTCCTATAATGGGGTGACTAGAATCAGATGTGGCCTAACCAGAGTTTCATAAAGCTGCAATGTAATTCCCTGGCTCTTAAACTCAGTGCCTCGACTAGGTATGCTCCCCACCACTTCAGCCACCTATTTACCTGTTCAGAGAGGTATATGGACTTCGAACCCAACACCTTTTTGCCACGTTAAGATAAAAAGATGGCGATGCAGTAAAAATGACCTTCAGCCTTGGAGCTGCATCATTGCCTCTGGAATTTACTGATTCATTGAGATACAGAGCAGAGTGGACCCTTTCCCAGCCTCGCCACCCAGCAATCCCCCAACTTAGCCCTAGCCCAATGATGGGACAACTTACAATGGCCAATTAACCGACCAACCGTACACGGGAGGAAACCCATGTGGTCGTACAAACTCCTTACAGGCAGCGCAGGAATTGATCCCCGGCTCACCTGTACTGCATGGCCTGGAGAGGAGATGGAAAGTACATCTTTCAGGGTTGGGATTTCCCTGTTTTTCTGATCACCATGAGCGCATGCAACTTTGAATATTCAGCTCCTGAAATTGGAGTAATCCAGAGCAGAATTTTACAGACTTACGATGGATTCTTCATTCCCACTGAAAGCTCGCTGGGGATGGAGAAAATACCGGCTTTTGGATTCCTAAGTGTCTCGGAAGGTTTGGGAAGGTTGCAGAACTGTGAGATTAAGGGTTGGGGAGGGGTGTGTGTACTGTGAGGTTTTTCTGCCAGTAGTTTGTGCAGAAGTTGCTGGCCTTGGCAGCACGTGGTCCAGACTGCAACTTACTGTGGAGGCCGGGAGGGAGGGGCACTGCCTGTCCTGTGCTTTAGCCCGCAACTTCAAACCTTTCAGCAGTAAAGGAGATAGGTGTAGTGGTCGCTAACTACACATACCTGTTCAGTGTCCAGTTTAAGCATGTTATGGAGAAGAAGCTTGGTCAGGGAGGCTTTTTTTTTTAAACACTGCCAGTCCTTCTGTTGTAAGTTTACTGATATTTTTTCACCAGTTTTGCCTATTGTATAGCAGGTTAATTAGCAATGAGTTTGTATCAAAGTTCAATTACCTATGCTTTCAACTTTGTTCAGTCTGTCTCCTGGGACAGGGTAGGGCAGGTACCTGCTGTCTTTCCTGACAATCTGATGAGACAAGATTTTATATCAAAAACTAGGCCCAAGCTGAATGTTTCTCATCTGTTCAGCTTCCAGTGCTAAAGCCTTTGGATATTGTTTCAGGTGATGAATGTTCAAAAATGCCAGGGTTCACGTGTATCGGAAAGTCAAATACCAGTGTGAATGTAAACATGATTTTCCCCTCTGCTGCTGGGCTGTGTTCTGAGGGACACCACTGTGGCCAAAGATTATTGTGGTCCTCCTCTTCTCTTACTGTTGTCCCTTCTGTTGGTTTAGTTTCAAAAGCAAACCTAATTGCCTTGGCTGGAGTTGGTCAGGTTTAATCATTTCTCCGTTTTTACTGGATATGGGTGAAAGGTTGAGGAGTTGGTCAGGCCTGAGGAAGATTGTAAGTAATAATGTCAATTCAATTCAATTTGAGCTGTTGCTCCTCCAACCTGAGAGTGGGCTCATCGTAGAAGTAGAGTAGGCCATCGACTGACATGTTGGAATGGAAAGTAGAATTATAATGGTTGGCCACCAGGAAATCTTCACTGTAGCAAAAGTGTGAAGGTAATCAACAAAGCAGTGCCCCAATCTAGATTGGGTCTCACTGATGTAGAGGAGGCTGCACCGAGAGCACTGGACACAGTAGACGACCCTGACAGACTTTCAGGTGAATTGTTGCCTCACCGGTTTGGGGCCCTGAATGGCCCTCCTCTCAAAAAAAGGGAATTAGTTTGGCATGAGAGTGGAATTGGTGCAGGAATGAGGCTGGCAGGTTTGCTGTAGATAGCTGGGACTAACTATGGGATCCCTACATGCAATGGACTCAGTGCACCAATCAAGCTGGATCTGGCTACGAATGGGTTCTTGTATTTGAAGCTCTTTCACAGAGACAGAAGTTAAAGGGGGTTTAACCACATTCTCAAAATACCAAGCATGAAGGGTGATCTTTAGTGAATCGGCAGTGGAGTGGTGGGATAACATACAGTGACACTGGAAAGGTGATGGATTGTGGAAGATTTTTCAGATGCCCTTTAAATGTGGAATGTTTTGCCACAAGTGGCATCTAGGGCAGGGCAGTTGTAAAGGAAAGGAGCTGGCTAAGTATGTATCAGCCTAACTCCCTTTGCTGGTCTATCCTTTCACATTTCAGGTACAAGTATGACATTCAGGCTGTTGGCAGTCTGGTTTTGGTTTGGCCAACCAGGTAACTATGGTGTTGTCTGATTCACTTGTCTGTTGCGTGTGCATCAAGGCATACAAAATTACAGCGGACATTGTGGAAGCGCATGGCTTGTCTTCTTCCTCTTTCAGAAGAGGAGGATTATTTGAGGATCATTCCCCCCCCCCCCTTTGAAGTGTGGGGGTTCAGAAATGAAACAGACACTGTTACAACTTTTAAGCACTAGTCCTCAATTTAAAAAAAAAGCACAGTGTCTGTTTCGTTTCTGAATCTTCGTGTTTCGGAGGGGGGAAATGATCTTCAGGTGGTTTTCCTCTTCTGGGGGAGAGGGAGGGTGGGTTAAGTGTTTTTGTGATGTCTTTTGTAACCTTAATCTCATCCAGTTAAATCATTTGTTCAAGTATAGCCGCTGTTGAAATGTGGGAAAGCACTGGCTAAGATTTCACCAGCAATCACAGGCATTTCTCACTCAGAGAGTGGTTGGTGTGTGGAATGCACTGCCTGAGTCAGGGGTGGAGACACTAGTGAAGTTTAAGAGACTACTAGACAGGTATATGGAGGAATTTAAGGTGGGGGGGTTATATGGGAGGCAGCGTTTAAGGGTCAGGACAACATTGTGGGCCGAAGGGCCTGTACTGTGCTGTATTGTTCTATGTGCTCATCTTCATTGACCAGTGAAGAATCAGCTGCTTCATTTGAAGTGATTGTTATTAATTTGGGCAAGGTGGCTGTGAAAGGTTAAAATCCACCATCCAGGCCATGCTGCTTCTTGCTGTAGCCATTAGGAAGAAGGTGCAGGAGCCTCGTGTCTTACACCACCAGCTTCAGGAACAGTTATTACCTCTCAACCATCAAGATCCTGGAGGATAACTTCAATCTTCCCAACACTGAACTGATCAACAACCCATGGACACTACAACTCGTGTTCTGATTAATTATTGCTTATTTTTATTATTATTATTATTATTATTATTATTATTATTATTATTATTTTCAAAGGTACATATAATGTCAGATAAACGTATACAATATACATCCTGAAATTCTTTTTCTTCGCAACCATCAACAAAAACAGAGGAGTGCCCCAAAGACTGAGCGACAGTTAAATGTTAGAACCCCAGAGCCTCCCCCCCAGCTCCGCCCTCCCACACAAGCAGCAGCAAAGGAATGGATCCCCCCCCCACCCACCAGCAAAACAGAAGCACTGGCACCTTTCCTGTTTGTTCATCTGTTGTGTTTTTCATTGATTCTTTTCTGTTTCTTCCTAATTACTGTGAATGCCCGCAAGAAAGTGGATCTCTGGGTAGTATGTGGTGACTTGTGGATTTGGAACTGTTTGTACTTTGAACTTTGCAATTGGATGTGAATATGCCCTGAAATTGGGGACCTCTCCATTTCAGTTCCTTCTGCTCACTCTGTGACTCCATTTGCATCTTCTGGTTCACACACTCTCCTGACCAGCTCCCTCTCCTCCATTCCTCAACTTTCACCTAACCGCGGCCTCACTGCACCCTACCTCAGTGATGGCCAAGCTGTACTCTGCACAGTTCCCAGACTCCCAAGGGCTCCATTTTCAAAGCGCTGTCCTCCTGTTCGAGTTGCTCTGGCAGCACCCTACCTTGCCTCCTACAGTCACCCTTCCTGCCCCTCATGCTGAGTGTACACCAAGCCTCTGGCACAACCCAGTTTCTGGAATCCACTCCTCCACCGTTCTCCCTCTTCACCAAAATGTGACATCTGCATTTCTTGGGTCTTTCGTGTGTTTGAAGCACAGTGCAGATGTGAGATGGTGAGTATTGGACTGATGGCAGTGGTGGAAGGAATAATGGAGAGGGACCGGCCAGCTTTTATGGAATTAGTCAATATCCTGGTAGTGTGGAGTATTATTCATGGTGAATGAATGGAATATTAATCGCCTGCTGTGTGGTGCTGTAAGGAGTTTTATAGTAGGTTCTTGAACTGGCCAACACAATCCTAACTCTACAGACCCACTCTTGTGTGCCGTGGATTCTCGCTGACTCAAGCTTTCTTTTTTTCTTTTGCACTGAGGTCTTACTTTAAGCACAGTCTTTTTCTCTACTGTAAGGTATAATTTTATGTACAATTTACACTCAGAAGCCATTTTATAAGTTACATCTGTTTATCTAATCAGCCAATCACATGGCAGCAACTCAGTGGATGAAAGATGGTCGTTGACTGTTTTGACCAAATGAGGAAGAAATGTGATCTACGTGACTTTAACTGTGGAATGATTGTTGGTGCCAGACGAGGTGGTTTGAGTATCTCAGAAACGGCTGATCTCCTGGGATTATCACGGTCTCTGGACTGCACAGAGAATGGTGCAAAAACCAGAAGTCCAGTCAGCGGCCGTTCTGTGTGCAGAAAGCAGCTTGTTGATGAGAGAGGTCAGAGGAGAACGGCCAGGCTGGTTCGAGCTGACAGGAAGGCGACAGTAGCTCAAGTGACCATGCAGTGAGCAGAAGTGCATTCTCTAAATACATTGAACCTTGAAATGAATGGGCTGCAGCGGAAGAAGACCATGAACGTACACCCAGTGGCACTTTATTACATTCAGGGGGTACTTAATAAAATGGCCACTGAGTGTATATTCTGGGCATTGTGTGTAGATGTGCTGCTGCAAACAAGATTTTCAATGTATGTGTACCTCACCGTACTTCGTACACATAACTATAAACTTGATTTGACCTGCGATTTGAAAGGGTGAGACTGTGCCTACATGAGGAAGATGTAGGGATGACAGGGGGTTTGAGTACCTGTGGGAGTGTCACTTTGGTTCAAAGCAGAACACTTTAGTGCCTGAGGCAGCAGGTCCCGGTTTAAAGATGCACTCTGGAGACAAGCATAAATATCTGTGCTTTTGGTTGTTTGGAGGACTGAGGAGTGTCACACTGCCACCTTGCAACATTCCAGGTGAGATGTGAAGTGGGAGCCTCTTCCCAACAGCTCGGAAATGCCCCCTGTAGTTCCAAGGACAGTTGGAACCCTAACCCACATTATGTGACCAAGCTCGCGTTACTGTCTGTGAGACATTGGTGTATCCTGGGGCACGCAGCATGGTTGTGCTTTTTTGGCTGTGGGCTGCAGTGTGAAATGTAACCCTTGTCATTTTCTTCAGAAGGTGGCCAGTGGATGGCATCCGGCTCTGTTTGGGTGCTTTTTCTCAGACTCTGTCTCTAGTCCATTATTACGAAGGGCTGATGTTCGAGAATAAGGTTTTGGTTCCAGTTGTACAGGTGTTCATGAAACAGTGCCTGGAGTACTGTGTACAGTTCTGCTCCCCTTACCTCAAAACGGATGTAGTAGTATCGGAGGCAGTTACAAGAGTGTTGTCCTATCGAGAGAGGGCATTCAGCTTGGGTGGAGTTAAGAACCCAAGGTAGATGTTGAGATGCTTTCAGCAGTGGGAGAGTCATGAACAAGAGAACAGAGCCACACATTTACTGAGAAACATTTAAAACAGAGGTCTGTAGAAACCTCTTCTCTCAAGGGTTGTGAATTTCTGGAATACTTTCCGCCAAGAGTGGTGGAAGCCAGATCATTAGATATTAGAAAGGAAAAAATGGAGAAATAGTTGGAAGGTGCTGGAATTGAGGGTGATGGAGAGTTGGTGCAGAGGTGCTGGAATTGAGGGTGATGGAGAGCTGGTGCAGAGGTGCTGGAATTGAGGGTGATGGAGAGCTGGTGCAGAGGTGCTGGAATTGAGGGTGATGGAGAGGGTGCAGAGGTGCTGGAATTGAGGGTGATGGAGAGTTGGTGCAGAGGTGCTGGAATTGAGGGTGATGGAGAGCTGGTGCAGAGGTGCTGGAATTGAGGGTGATGGAGAGCTGGTGCAGAGGTGCTGGAATTGAGGGTGATGGAGAGTTGGTGCAGAGGTGCTGGAATTGAGGGTGATGGAGAGGGTGCAGAGGTGCTGGAATTGAGGGTGATGGAGAGGATGCAGAGGTGCTGGAATTGAGGGTGATGGAGAACCTGGTGCAGAGGTGCTGGAATTGAGGGTGATGGAGAGCTGGTGCAGAGGTGCTGGAATTGAGGGTGATGGAGAGTTGGCGCAGAGGTGCTGGAATTGAGGGTGATGGAGAGTTGGCGCAGAGGTGCTGGAATTGAGGGTGATGGAGACGATGCAGAGGTGCTGGAATTGAGGGTGATGGAGAGCTGGTGCAAAGGTGCTGGAATTGAGGGTGATGGAGAGTTGGTGCAGAGGTGCTGGAATTGAGAGTGACAGAGAGCTGGTGCAGAGGTGCTGGAATTGAGGGTGATGGAGAGGGTGCAGAGGTGCTGGAATTGAGGGTGATGGAGAACTGGTGCAGAGGTGCTGGAATTGAGTGTGATGGAGAGCTGGTGCAGAGGTGCTGGAATTGAGGGTGATGGAGAGGGTGCAGAGGTGCTGGAATTGAGGGTGATGGAGAGCTGGTGCAGAGGTGCTGGAATTGAGGGTGATGGAGAGTTGGTGCAGAGGTGCTGGAATTGAGGGTGATGGAGAGCTGGTGCAGAGGTGCTGGAATTGAGGGTTATGGAGAGTTGGTGCAGAGGTGCTGGAATTGAGGGTGATGGAGAGTTGGTGCAGAGGTGCTGGAATTGAGGGTGATGGAGAACGTGCAGAGGTGCTGGAATTGAGGGTGATGGAGAGTTGGTGCAGAGGTGCTGGAATTGAGAGTGACGGAGAGCTGGTGCAGAGGTGCTGGAATTGAGGGTGATGGAGAGTTGGTGCAGAGGTGCTGGAATTGAGGGTGATGGAGAGGGTGCAGAGGTGCTGGAATTGAGGGTGATGGAGAGTTGGCGCAGAGGTGCTGGAATTGAGGGTGACGGAGAGCTGGTGCAGAGGTGCTGGAATTGAGGGTGATGGAGAGCTGGTGCAGAGGTGCTGGAATTGAGGGTGATGGAGAGCTGGTGCAGAGGTGCTGGAATTGAGGGTGATGGAGAGTTGGTGCAGAGGTGCTGGAATTGAGAGTGACGGAGAGCTGGTGCAGAGGTGCTGGAATTGAGGGTGATGGAGAGTTGGTGCAGAGGTGCTGGAATTGAGGGTGATGGAGAGGGTGCAGAGGTGCTGGTTGAGGGTGATGGAGAACTGGTGCAGAGGTGCTGGAATTGAGGGTGATGGAGAACTGGTGCAGAGGTGCTGGAATTGAGGGTGATGGAGAGGGTGCAGAGGTGCTGGAATTGAGGGTGATGGAGAACTGGTGCAGAGGTGCTGGAATTGAGGATGATGGAGAGCTGGTGCAGAGGTGCTGGAATTGAGGGTGATGGAGAGGGTGCAGAGGTGCTGGAATTGAGGGTGATGGAGAGCTGGTGCAGAGGTGCTGGAATTGAGGGTGATGGAGAGCTGGTGCAGAGGTGCTGGAATTGAGGGTGATGGAGAGTTGGTGCAGAGGTGCTGGAATTGAGGGTGATGGAGAACTGGTGCAGAGGTGCTGGAATTGAGGGTGATGGAGAGTTGGTGCAGAGGTGCTGGAATTGAGAGTGACGGAGAGCTGGTGCAGAGGTGCTGGAATTGAGGGTGATGGAGAGGGTGCAGAGGTGCTGGAATTGAGGGTGATGGAGAGGGTGCAGAAGTGCTGGAATTGAGGGTGATGGAGAGTTGGCGCAGAGGTGCTGGAATTGAGGGTGACGGAGAGCTGGTGCAGAGGTGCTGGAATTGAGGGTGATGGAGAGCTGGTGCAGAGGTGCTGGAATTGAGGGTGATGGAGAGTTGGTGCAGAGGTGCTGGAATTGAGGGTGATGGAGAGTTGGTGCAGAGGTGCTGGAATTGAGGGTGATGGTGCAGAGGTGCTGGAATTGAGGGTGATGGAGAGTTGGTGCAGAGGTGCTGGAATTGAGGGTGATGGAGAGTTGGTGCAGAGGTGCTGGAATTGAGGGTGATGGAGAGCTGGTGCAGAGGTGCTGGAATTGAGGGTGATGGAGAGCTGGTGCAGAGGTGCTGGAATTGAGGGTGATGGTGCAGAGGTGCTGGAATTGAGGGTGATGGAGAGCTGGTGCAGAGGTGCTGGAATTGAGGGTGATGGAAAGTTGGTGCAGAGGTGCTGGAATTGAGGGTGATGGAGAGTTGGTGCAGAGGTGCTGAAATTGAGGGAGATGGAGAGGATGCAGAGGTGCTGGAATTGAGGGTGATGGAGAGGGTGCAGAGGTGCTGGAATTGAGGGTGATGGAGAGGATGCAGAGGTGCTGGAATTGAGGGTGATGGAGAGGATGCAGTGGTGCTGGAATTGAGGGTGATGGAGAGCTGGTGCAGAGGTGCTGGAATTGAGGGTGATGGAGAGTTGGTGCAGAGGTGCTGGAATTGAGGGTGATGGAGAGCTGGTGCAGAGGTGCTGGAATTGAGTGTGATGGAGAGGGTGCAGAGATGCTGGAATTGAGGGTGATGGAGAGCTGGTACAGAGGTGCTGGAATTGAGGGTGATGGAGAGGGTGCAGAGGTGCTGGAATTGAGGGTGATGGAGAGCTGATGCAGAGGTGCTGGAATTGAGGGTGACGGAGAGTTGGTGCAGAGGTGCTGGAATTGAGGGTGATGGAGAGCTGGTGCAGAGGTGCTGGAATTGAGGGTGATGGAGAGTTGGTGCAGAGGTGCTGGAATTGAGGGTGATGGAGAGTTGGCGCAGAGGTGCTGGAATTGAGGGTGATGGAGAGTTGGCGCAGAGGTGCTGGAATTGAGGGTGATGGAGAGTTGGTGCAGAGGTGCTGGAATTGAGGGTGACGGAGAGGATGCAGAGGTGCTGGAATTGAGGGTTATGGAGAGCTGGTGCAGAGATGCTGGAATTGAGGGTGTTGGAGAGTTGGTGCAGAGGTGCTGAAATTGAGGGAGATGGAGAGGATGCAGAGGTGCTGGAATTGAGGGTGATGGAGAGTTGGTGCAGAGGTGCTGGAATTGAGGGTGATGGAGAGGATGCAGAGGTGCTGGAATTGAGGGTGATGGAGAGGATGCAGAGGTGCTGGAATTGAGGGTGATGGAGAGCTGGTGCAGAGGTGCTGGAATTGAGGGTGATGGAGAGCTGGTGCAGAGGTGCTGGAATTGAGGGTGATGGAGAGTTGGTGCAGAGGTGCTGGAATTGAGGGTGATGGAGAGGGTGCAGAGGTGCTGGAATTGAGGGTGATGGAGAGCTGGTGCAGAGGTGCTGGAATTGAGGGTGATGGAGAGTTGGTGCAGAGGTGCTGGAATTGAGGGTGATGGAGAGTTGGTGCAGAGGTGCTGAAATTGAGGGAGATCGAGAGGATGCAGAGGTGCTGGAATTGAGGGTGATGGAGAGTTGGTGCAGAGGTGCTGGAATTGAGGGTGATGGAGAGGATGCAGAGGTGCTGGAATTGAGGGTGATGGAGAGGATGCAGAGGTGCTGGAATTGAGGGTGATGGAGAGCTGGTGCAGAGGTGCTGGAATTGAGGGTGATGGAGAGCTGGTGCAGAGGTGCTGGAATTGAGGGTGATGGAGAGCTGGTGCAGAGGTGCTGGAATTGAGGGTGATGGAGAGTTGGTGCAGAGGTGCTGGAATTGAGGGAAATGGAGAGCTGGTGCAGAGGTGCTGGAATTGAGGGTGATGGAGAGGGTGCAGAGATGCTGGAATTGAGGGTGATGGAGAGCTGGTACAGAGGTGCTGGAATTGAGGGTGATGGAGAGGGTGCAGAGGTGCTGAAATTGAGGGAGATGGAGAGGATGCAGAGGTGCTGGAATTGAGGGTGATGGAGAGTTGGTGCAGAGGTGCTGGAATTGAGGGTGATGGAGAGGATGCAGAGGTGCTGGAATTGAGGGTGATGGAGAGGATGCAGAGGTGCTGGAATTGAGGGTGATGGAGAGGATGCAGAGGTGCTGGAATTGAGGATGATGGAGAGTAGGTGCAGAGGTGCTGGAATTGAGGGTGACGGAGAGTTGGTGCAGAGGTGCTGGAATTGAGGGTGACGGAGAGTTGGTGCAGAGGTGCTGGAATTGAGGGTGACGGAGAGTTGGTGCAGAGGTGCTGGAATTGAGGGTGATGGAGAGTTGGTGCAGAGGTGTTGGAATTGAGGGTGATGGAGAGCTGGTGCAGAGGTGCTGGAATTGAGGGTGATGGAGAGTTGGTGCAGAGGTGCTGGAATTGAGGGTGATGGAGAGTTGGTGCAGAGGTGCTGGAATTGAGGGTGATGGAGAGTTGGTGCAGAGGTGCTGGAATTGAGGGTGATGGAGAGCTGGTACAGAGGTGCTGGAATTGAGGGTGATGGAGAGTTGGTGCAGAGGTGCTGGAATTGAGGGTGACGGAGAGCTGGTGCAGAGGTGCTGGAATTGAGGGTGATGGAGAGTTGGTGCAGAGGTGCTGGAATTGAGGGTGATGGAGAGCTGGTGCAGAGGTGCTGGAATTGAGGGTGGGAGAGCTGGTGCAGAGGTGCTGGAATTGAGGGTGATGGTGCAGAGGTGCTGGAATTGAGGGTGATGGAGAGCTGGTGCAGAGGTGCTGGAATTGAGGGTGATGGAAAGTTGGTGCAGAGGTGCTGGAATTGAGGGTGATGGAGAGTTGGTGCAGAGGTGCTGAAATTGAGGGAGATGGAGAGGATGCAGAGGTGCTGGAATTGAGGGTGATGGAGAGGGTGCAGAGGTGCTGGAATTGAGGGTGATGGAGAGGATGCAGAGGTGCTGGAATTGAGGGTGATGGAGAGGATGCAGTGGTGCTGGAATTGAGGGTGATGGAGAGCTGGTGCAGAGGTGCTGGAATTGAGGGTGATGGAGAGTTGGTGCAGAGGTGCTGGAATTGAGGGTGATGGAGAGCTGGTGCAGAGGTGCTGGAATTGAGGGTGATGGAGAGGGTGCAGAGATGCTGGAATTGAGGGTGATGGAGAGCTGGTACAGAGGTGCTGGAATTGAGGGTGATGGAGAGGGTGCAGAGGTGCTGGAATTGAGGGTGATGGAGAGCTGGTGCAGAGGTGCTGTAATTGAGGGTGATGGAGAGCTGATGCAGAGGTGCTGGAATTGAGGGTGACGGAGAGTTGGTGCAGAGGTGCTGGAATTGAGGGTGATGGAGAGCTGGTGCAGAGGTGCTGGAATTGAGGGTGATGGAGAGTTGGTGCAGAGGTGCTGGAATTGAGGGTGATGGAGAGTTGGCGCAGAGGTGCTGGAATTGAGGGTGATGGAGAGTTGGCGCAGAGGTGCTGGAATTGAGGGTGATGGA
Source organism: Hemitrygon akajei (assembly GCF_048418815.1). Classification (NCBI taxonomy): domain Eukaryota; kingdom Metazoa; phylum Chordata; class Chondrichthyes; order Myliobatiformes; family Dasyatidae; genus Hemitrygon; species Hemitrygon akajei. The sequence goes on along the minus strand of NC_133143.1, from coordinate 7,843,882 downwards.
GAGTTGGTGCAGAGGTGCTGGAATTGAGGGTGACGGAGAGGATGCAGAGGTGCTGGAATTGAGGGTGATGGAGAGCTGGTGCAGAGATGCTGGAATTGAGGGTGTTGGAGAGTTGGTGCAGAGGTGCTGAAATTGAGGGAGATGGAGAGGATGCAGAGGTGCTGGAATTGAGGGTGATGGAGAGTTGGTGCAGAGGTGCTGGAATTGAGGGTGATGGAGAGGATGCAGAGGTGCTGGAATTGAGGGTGATGGAGAGGATGCAGAGGTGCTGGAATTGAGGGTGATGGAGAGCTGGTGCAGAGGTGCTGGAATTGAGGGTGATGGAGAGCTGGTGCAGAGGTGCTGGAATTGAGGGTGATGAAGAACCTGGTGCAGAGGTGCTGGAATTGAGGGTGATGGAGAGGGTGCAGAGATGCTGGAATTGAGGGTGATGGAGAGCTGGTACAGAGGTGCTGGAATTGAGGGTGATGGAGAGGGTGCAGAGGTGCTGAAATTGAGGGAGATGGAGAGGATGCAGAGGTGCTGGAATTGAGGGTGATGGAGAGTTGGTGCAGAGGTGCTGGAATTGAGGGTGATGGAGAGGATGCAGAGGTGCTGGAATTGAGGGTGATGGAGAGGATGCAGAGGTGCTGGAATTGAGGGTGATGGAGAGGATGCAGAGGTGCTGGAATTGAGGATGATGGAGAGTAGGTGCAGAGGTGCTGGAATTGAGGGTGATGGAGAGTTGGTGCAGAGGTGCTGGAATTGAGGGTGACGGAGAGTTGGTGCAGAGGTGCTGGAATTGAGGGTGACGGAGAGTTGGTGCAGAGGTGCTGGAATTGAGGGTGATGGAGAGTTGGTGCAGAGGTGCTGGAATTGAGGGTGATGGAGAGCTGGTGCAGAGGTGCTGGAATTGAGGGTGATGGAGAGTTGGTGCAGAGGTGCTGGAATTGAGGGTGATGGAGAGTTGGTGCAGAGATGCTGGAATTGAGGGTGATGGAGAGTGGGTGCAGAGGTGCTGGAATTGAGGGTGATGGAGAGCTGGTACAGAGGTGCTGGAATTGAGGGTGATGGAGAGTTGGTGCAGAGGTGCTGGAATTGAGGGTGACGGAGAGTTGGTGCAGAGGTGCTGGAATTGAGGGTGATGGAGAGCTGGTACAGAGGTGCTGGAATTGAGGGTGATGGAGAGTTGGTGCAGAGGTGCTGGAATTGAGGGTGATGGAGAGTTGGTGCAGAGGTGCTGGAATTGAGGGTGATGGAGAGCTGGTGCAGAGGTGCTGGAATTGAGGGTGATGGAGAGTTGGTGCAGAGGTGCTGGAATTGAGGGTGATGGAGAGTTGGTGCAGAGGTGCTGGAATTGAGGGTGATGGAGAGTTGGTGCAGAGGTGCTGGAATTGAGGGTGATGGATAGTGGGTGCAGAGGTGCTGGAATTGAGGGTGATGGAGAGCTGGTACAGAGGTGCTGGAATTGAGGGTGATGGAGAGTTGGTGCAGAGGTGCTGGAATTGAGGGTGATGGAGAGCTGGTGCAGAGGTGCTGGAATTGAGGGTGATGGAGAGTTGGTGCAGAGGTGCTGGAATTGAGGGTGATGGAGAGTTGGTGCAGAGGTGCTGGAATTGAGGGTGATGGAGAGTTGGTGCAGAGGTGCTGGAATTGAGGGTGATGGAGAGCTGGTGCAGAGGTGCTGGAATTGAGGGTGATGGAGAGTTGGTGCAGAGGTGCTGGAATTGAGGGTGATGGAGAGCTGGTGCAGAGGTGCTGGAATTGAGGGTGATGGAGAGCTGGTGCAGAGGTGCTGGAATTGAGGGTGATGGAGAGTTGGCGCAGAGGTGCTGGAATTGAGGGTGATGGAGAGTTGGTGCAGAGGTGCTGGAATTGAGGGTGACGGAGAGCTGGTGCAGAGGTGCTGGAATTGAGGGTGACGGAGAGCTGGTGCAGATGAGGAGTTGGGGCCAGTAAAGATCAGTGATGATGATATTGAATGGTGGTGTTGCATTGAGCGAAAGAGGTGAACCCAAGTGCAGGACACAGGCACAGAGATTGAGTCAGGATGCTTACATGGACGTGAACGTTGAACAGCAAACAGGAGAGATCTTGATGTGGAGAGTTGGAGTTTCATAGGTAAACCTTGAAACTGCAGCAAAACTTAGAACACACGGTTCTAAGTGGCTGGGAAACGTTAATTACTACACAGGCAAAACCAACGATCTGGCAACTAGTGGTTGTAACGCCGGAGTTCTTATGCTGCGGGTCCTGATTGGAACCAGGTGTGTCGTCTTCAAAGAGAATTAGAAGCCAATGGGAAATTAATGGTCTGAACTGTGGCACAATTGAAGGGAATTAAGAGAAAGATAGGGAATTAACGATCGAGACCGTGACAGGTGGGGCAGGCTTGAGGGACCATGTAGCTGACTCCTTCTTGTGGTCAGCTTCCCAGTGTTTTATTTGCAGGTTCAGTCCTAATCTCCAGCGCTGAGTGTGTAGAGTTTGCACAACCAGGGTGATTTTCTCCCTCTTCCCAAAGACATGCTGGTCAGGGTTAATTCGCCTCTATAAATTCTCACCTGTCTGTTAAGATGATTGCAGATTCTGGCTGGGCGGTGCAGTTAGAGAGTTGATGGGGTTGTAGGGAGAATAACATGGGATAGTATAACTGATAGTCAGCATGGACAGTGAGCTTCATGAGAAGATCTGCCGTTGCTAGAAATCCAAAGCAACACACACAAAATGCTGGAGGAACTCAGCAGGCCAGGCAGCGTCTATGGAAAACCTTTCGGGCCGACAGCCTTCATCAGGACCTGTCACGATGAAGGTCTCAGGCCGAGATGTTGATTGTCCATTCATTTCCATAGATGCTGCCTGGCCTGCTGAGTTCCTGCAGCATTTTGTGTACGCTGCCCTGGATAGTGAGCTGAAGTTTTTGTATTGTATGACCCTAACTGAAGGCCTTGCTTGCTGGGGTTTGCACACTCCAAGCTGTGTACTCCCTGCACCCTGGGTCAGAATGTCGGCATGCGAACGGACTGCTGAAAGTCACGGGTGAATGGGCCGGTCAGAACACACCTGGTTGTCAGCCCGTTGCTTCCAGCATTGGTGCAGAGAGGTGAAGGCTGGTGAGACGCACTGTCCTGTCTAAGGATGTGACTTAGAGGAAAATTCTGATCTTGCTGACTGATAGGGGCAGGAAGGAATTTGACTGAATGACGCCAGGAAGAACCCTTTCAGTCACCAACATTACTGCCAACTTACACTAATACCTCACACTTAGGCCAGAGTTGATCTGTATTTCTGTTGGGAAGAAGATAATTTTAAAACTCTGCCACATGTTAGGCAGTATTTAGTGAGTTTCTCTTTTTGCCCGTTCTTGCAGTGACAATGATCCTCTTGTCCACTTCATCCTCCAGACTGCCAGTGTAACTTACACCACCCGTTAATTTTCCATTACCCTCACCCTTCCCAGCGTGCGTCTCTCTGCATTATGTTTAGTAAGTTTGGTAGCTGATGCTGAACAAGTTCACAATGCAAATGCAGCCTGATACTTTGCAGAAATTAGTATTAAAATCAATAATAATGCACTGTTTTTGTGTTAATGTGCTGCAGCCTTGTGTTGTAATTTCTCATTTACCCAGTGACAGTGACTGACGATATACCGAGCTCAGCAAAATACTGACTGAGCTCCAGCCCATCGCTTCCATTGGCTCATTTCCTAAGACTTGATTGTGCAGAAGAGTGTCTTCTATTGGATAATATCAGCACTATTAATGTGAGGGAGATTGAGCTGTTGCTGTCTGCAGATCCTTTGTGCTGATCCTGCTGCCAGTCTGTGTCAATAGACAGCAACAGGTTTGTACCAACTGTGTTCATCAGCCAGTTAGTGACAGTCTCCTTCTGTGCTGCAATTACTTTTCACCTTTCTCCCCCTCTCCGGTCCCCCTCGTGCCCCCTCTCCGGTCCCCCTCATCGCCCTCTGCCCGCATCCTCATTCCCTCACCCTCATACTCTTTCCCACCCTCTTCTTTCCTCCCCTGCTTCTCAACTCTCCTCTCCTCACTCTCCTCTTCACCAGCCCCTCTTCCTTGCCATCCATACCTCGATATTCCCTCTCCTGACCCTGCCTGTACACCACGTCACGGTGGAGGTCCCTCGATAACAACAGTGAAGCTCCGAGGATTTTCTCGTCAGTAAAATCGCCTTCACCTCCATGTTGCCATGACAACGTGCTGTTAGCACTTGATAGTCAGCATTCTTGTGTACGCTTTCCTTATTTAACCAGTGACCTTCTGCTGTCAGGATCTCCTGTGGCACCGTGTGGCCTGGGAAGTTTTGTAAAGAAAGAAGCCTGGTGCTTAGTGTGTGCACAGCAAGATCCCACAGGCAGCAACGAGATGATTGAGATAGGTGTTGGCAGAGGAACTCCCTGGTCTTCCTCACACTGACCCCATCTGAGGGGACCTAGAGGGTGCATATTTACAAGGGAACTCAACCAGAAGATGGCTCCTTTGGCAGCGCAGCACACCACTGCAGAGTCCCTGGACACGAGAGAGTTGGCTGCTGAATCCTGTCAGGAAAGCTAGCTGTTGGCCCGAGACTTAGTTGTTTAATAATATTTAGCTCCAAGCTAAAATGGCCAATTGTCAGCATCAAAAACAGATGAAGTATCCCCCTCTCCCCCCTTCTTCTCCCCCCTTCTCCCCCCTTCTCCCCCCTTCTCCCCCCTTCTTCTCCCCCCTTCTCCCCCCTTCTCCCCCCTTCTCCCCCCCTTCTCCTCCCCCTTCTTCTCCCCCTTCTCCTCCCCCTTCTTCTCCCCCTTCTTCTCCCCCTTCTTCTCCCCCCTTCTTCTCCCCCCTTCTTCTCCCCCCTTCTTCTCCCCCCTTCTTCTCCCCCCCTTCTTCTCCCCCCTTCTCCCCCTTTCTCCCCCTTCTCTCCCCCTTCTCTCCCCCTTCTCCCCCCTTCTTCTCCCCCCCTTCTTCTCCCCCCTTCTCCCCCTCCCCTTTTTCTCCCCCCTTCTCCCCCCTTCTCCCCCCTTCTCCCCCCTTCTTCTCCCCCCTTCTTCTCCCCCCCTTCTCCCCCCTTCTCCCCCCTTCTCCCCCCTTCTCCCCCCTCCTTCCCCCCTCCTTCTCCCCTCCTTCCCCCCTCCTTCCCCCCTCCTTCTCCCCTCCTTCCCCCCTCCTTCCCCCCTCCTTCTCCCCTCCTTCTCCCCTCCTTCTCCCCTTCTCCCCTTCTCCCCCTTCTCCCCCTTCTCCCCCTTCTCCCCCTCCCCTTTTTCTCCCCCCTTCTCCCCCCTTCTCCCCCCTTCTCCCCCCTTCTCCCCCCTTCTCCCCCCTTCTCCCCCTTCTCCCCCCTTCTTCTCCCCTTCTCCCCCCTTCTTCTCCCCTTCTCCCCCCTTCTCCCCTTCTTCTCCCCTTCTCCCCTTCTCCCCTTCTTCTCCCCCTTCTCCCCCCTTCTCCCCCCTTCTCCCCCTCCCCCTCCCCCTTCTTCTCCCCCTTCTCCCCCCCTTCTCCCCCCTTCTCCCCCCTCTCCCCCTCTCTCCCTCTCCCCCTCTTCTCCCCCTTCTCCCCCCTTCCCCCTTCTTCTCCCCTTCTTCTCCCCTTCTTCTCCCCTTCTTCTCCCCTTCTTCTCCCCCTTCTCCCCCTTCTCCCCCCTTCTCCCCCTTCTCCTCCCCCTTCTCCTCCCCCTTCTCCCCCCTTCTCCTCCCCCCCTTCTCCCCCCTTCTCCCCTTCTTCTCCCCCCTTCTCCTCCCCCTTCTCCTCCCCCTTCTCCTCCCCCTTCTTCTCCCCCCTTCTCCCCCCTTCTCCTCCCCCTTTCTCCCCCCCTTCTCCCCCCTTCTTCTCCCCCCCCCCCCCGATGCTCTTAAAACCTATCTCCAGTGAAGCTTTTGCTCTTGGGGAAGAAGTGAGGTGGCTCGGACAGCTTGTTTGATAGTAGCCCTTCAGAATAGCTTGAGACTGTCCTGTGTTAAAGGGAGCATGGAAGTGGAATGCATTAGACATTGAATCTCAAAGTTGTGTTGCATCAGACCATGTCTGCAGCTTCTCTCTGGACTGGCCATTGGAAGTGAACAGAGGGCACAGTCAGGTCTGCCCACAGGACTTGTACACCTGAGCTGAAAATTGAATTTATTGTCATATGCACAGGTATAGTGAAAAACAACAGCATCACGGGCACATAGCATCAAATTCACATTCACAAAAAAATCAATGAAACATAAATTACATACAGTTTTAATGAGAAAGGGTGCAATTACAAAAGTCCTTTGTGGGGCAAAGTGGTCATGGTGTTGCCGTGCTGAGGTGGTGATGAGAGGTTGAAGAACTGAGTGGCTGTTCTTGAACCAGGTGGTGTGCAACTCAAGGCTTTTGTCTCTCCTGCCCACGAGTAGCTGTAAGGAGTTGGTATGGTCCAGGTAAAGTGGTTGAGGAGAGTCTAGAATCTGAGAATAAAGGAATGTCCTTTAAAACTGGGACAAGGAGGAGTTTTTCCAACCATTTTGAATCTGTGGAATTTCGTGCCACAGAGGCTTGTAGAGGGGCGTATTTAAAGCAGAGATAGAACATAGAACAATACAGCACAGTACAGGCCCTTCAGCCCACAATGTTGTGCCGACCCTTAAACCCTGCCTCCCATATAACCCCCCACCTTAAATTCCTCCATATACCTGTCTAGTAGTCTCTTAAATTTCACTAGTGTATCTGTCTCCACCACTGTCTCAGGCAGTGCATTCCACGCACCAACCACTCTGAGTGAAAAACCTTCCTCTAATATCCCCCTTGAACTTCCCTCCCCTTACCTTAAAGCCATGTCCTCTTGTATTGAGCAGTGGTGCCCTGGGGAAGAGGTGCTGGCTGTCCACTCTGTCTATTCCTCTTAATATCAGAGTGGCTGTCCACTCTGTCTATTCCTCTATTATGTCTCCTCTCATCCTCCTCCTCTCCAAAGAGTAAAGCCCTAGCTCTCTTAATCTCTGATCATAATGCATACTCTCTAAACCAGGCAGCATCCTGGTAAATCTCCTCTGTACCCTTTCCAATGCTTCCACATCCTTCCTGTAGTGAGGTGACCAGAACTGGACACAGTACTCCAAGTGTGGCCTAATCAGAGTTTAAAAGAGCTGCATCATTACCCCACCACTCTTAATCTCTATCCCTCGACTTATGAAAGCTGACACTTCATAAGCTTTCTTAACTACCCTATCTACCTGTGAGGCAACTTTCAGGGATCTGTGAACGTGAACCCCCAGATCCCTCTGCTCCTCCAAACTCCCAAGTATCCTGCCATTTACTTTGTACTCTGCCTTGGAGTTTGTCCTTCCAAAGTGTACCACCTCACACTTCTCCGGGTTGAACTCCATCTGCCACTTCTCAGCCCACTTCTGCATCCTTTCAATGTCTCTCTGCAATCTTCGACAATCCTCTACACTATCCACAACACCACCAACCTTTGTGTCGTCTGCAAACTTGCCAACTCACCCTTCTACCCCCACATCCAGGTCGTTAATAAAAATCACGAAAAGTAGAGGTCCCAGAACCGATCCTCGTGAGACACCACTAGTCACAACCCTCCAATCTGAAAGTACTCCCTCCACCACGACCCTCTGCCTTCTGCAGGCAAGCCAATTCTGAATCCACCTGGCCAAACTTCCCTGGATCCCATGCCTTCTGACTTTCTGAATAAGCCTACCGTGTGGAACCTTGTCAAATGCCTTACTAAAATCCATGTAGATCACATCCGCTGCACTACCCTCATCTATATGCCTGGTCACCTCCTCAAAGAACTCTATCAGGCTTGTTAGACACAATCTGCCCTGTGTTTGGGTTCTTGTTTGGTAAGGGGTTTAACGTTTGTGGGGAGAAGGTAGGAGAATAGAGCTGAAAACTATCAGCCATGAATGATAGTGGGACAGACTCAGTGGGCTGAATGGCCTATTTCTGCTCCGATATCTTTGCTGATTTCTTTGAGGCAGTGCCTATGTGGTGGGATGTGCATGGCTCTATCAGTTCCCATAAACGTTTTGTCAGATATGAAATGGGTACCAGTGGACCCCTGTGTGACCGGCCGGAGGAAAGGCCTGCATTGCTATAGTGATTTTGAGCAGCTGGGGACACCCTACCACATTGTACACTGTAGTAAACCGAGGTTAGCAGGTCAGGTCTTCACAGCTTTGGAAGGTTTGTTTGGCAACAGGAGTTTTCACCTCACCCTGTATAACATATATAAATAACATATATAACAATCACAGCACGGAAACAGGCCATTCCGGCCCTCCTAGTCCGTGCCGAACTCTTAATCTCACCTAGTCCTACCTACCCGCACTCAGCCCATAACCCTCCACTCCTTTCCTGTCCATATACCTATCCAATTTTACCTTAAATGACACAACTGAACTGGCCTCTACTACTTCTACAGGAAGCTCATTCCACACAGCTATCACTCTCTGAGTAAAGAAATACCCCCTCGTGTTTCCCTTAAACTTTTGCCCCCTAACTCTCAAATCATGTCCTCTCGTTTGAATCTCCCCTACTCTCAATGGAAACAGCCTATTCACGTCAACTCTATCTATCCCTCTCAACATTTTAAATACCTCGATCAAATCCCCCCTCAACCTTCTACACTCCAATGAATAGAGACCTATTCACCCTGTATAAAATCAGGAGGGTTCAGACTCTGAGTGACAGGGTTGAGCGAGTCAGAAGTAGAGGTTTAAGCTGAGTCGGCAGAGATTCAATAGGGTCAGTTTTTTTCACTCAGAAAGGAGTGTGTATATGGAATGTGCAGCTAGGAAGGAAGCGGTTGAAACTTGGACAGAGAAATGGATAGTATGGGTTTAGGGGTTACAGGTCAAACACTGGCAAATGGGACTAGCTTTGACGGCCATCTTGGTTGTCATCGACCAGTTGGGCTGTTTCCATCTTGTATGGCTCTGTGGCAGATGCAACAGAACCTGGGTTCTGTTAAGTGTACCCCAGCCCCAGCCACAGTCGGCCCTGTCTTTATAAATAGCCCAGCAGGCCAGATACCTGCTGTCAGCTGCACAGGTGTTTTTGTCGTAACTCCCCCTCCCCCGCCCTTTTCCCCCTACCTCGGTACAGCTCAGAGAAGCGGGTGGACCCATTACATGAGGGCTGTTGAAGGAGAGGCTTTGTCACTGAGTGAAATGGCTGATTAGACTGAGAAAACAGGTTGGGCCAGCCTGTCAGATTTCCGTGCAGCAAATTCTGAACCCCCTCCCTCCCCCACCCCTCTCCCCTCCCCTCGGCTCAGCTTGTTCACAGTCTGCGGGGTGGGGAGTGAGGGGTTGTTATTTGCAGAGCTCGGTGCCGCTGAGGCAAGGGTGCTTGGCTGGGAAAGGCAGGCAGGCAGCCAGCCAGCCAGCAGTTTGAAGGACATTGGTCCAGGCATTCCCACAAACATATGCAGCTGTCTGTTAAACAGCAACTAGTGGTGGAGAAGGGACATTCCTCACTGGGTGTTTCTGTGCCCTCTAACCAGCTTCGTAATGAAAGGATCAGAAAATACAGTCTGTAATATGCACACACACACACACACACACACACACACACACAGAGGCAGTCAGACACATACAGTCATACAGACACAGACACACACATGCACACATACTGAGGCAGATCCCCCACACACACACACCCTGACACGCACACAGAGTCTCGCACACACGCGCACACAGTCACACAGACACACACGCGCACACAGAGTCACACACACACAGTGTCACAGACACATGCACACGCAGAGTCGGACAGACATGTAGAGTCAGACACTCACGCACACACAGTCAGAGACAGACAGACAGACAGACACACGTGACACAGACATGGGCACACATGTGCACATACTTACAGACGTGCATAGACTGGCTCACACGCTTTTACAGACAAATGCAGGCACGTACACGAACACCCACAGAGATACACCAGTCAGACAGACACAGGAGAAGTTAGGGCAGATGGCTGCTGATCCCCCTGTGTCTGCTGGTTTTTCTGCAGCTAAATGACTTTCCAGTTGGAGTTATTTGTGTCCTGTTTCCTGTGAGTGGCCAGATCACTGACTCTGATGGCTAAGGAGATGCAGCAGCTGTTTTGGAACTGGGAGTGTGGGTCCCTGGTTCCAGCCTTTTCCATCCCCTTCCCTCCAAGGCTCCAATACCTAGCCCACCCTTCTTCGTCTGAACCTTGTTAAAGCCTCTGGTCATCCTCGTGCATGGCTGGGCGTTGGGCCTTGTTTGATAATCCTCCTGTGTAGCACACTGGACGATACCATCATTACACGTCCTTGGATGATTCTGGTGGGCTTTGTGTTGGGCAGGGGCTGCAGTGAGGGGTGAGATGACACGTGGGCACTGAACTGTGGCACAGGTGAGCCCATCTCTACCACGAGGCAGCTGCTGGCTTGTTTCCCAGAGTCTGCATGGGTTTGGAGAAGCTTGACACTTGCAAGGTTTGGACAGACGGACATGAATTACGGAATGGAACTGGATAAGGGTAAAGCCAAGTGAGGGAGAGTCGGGCTCCTGTTGATGTGTGGAACCCAAGTCACTGATATACACAGCCTGACCTCTTCTGATGGTTTTATTGGGGGAGAGGAGGGTTAGAGTGAATGGTGGTGGTATAATTCAAATAAATCAAAGCAAATCAAGTTTAATTATCATTCAAACCATGTGTAGATACAGCGGAATGAGACAGCTTTCCTCTGGGGGCAAGGTGCAAAATTCAAAATAGCCAGGAACATTCAAAATAACAAATAACATAATTCAAAACAGTGATCAAAAAAGCATATTCACTCAAAGAATATGTATATATCCCAAGACCTTCAGCGCCAATGTCCAGCAATTGATGGTCCGGTCTGCTGGCAGTGTGTCATTCCTGAGCCGTGAGCACATACAGCCGGCACCATCCGATTGCACATTTCAGCAGAACTATTGGCTCAGAGCCAGTTGCCTCTTACAGAATCTCTCCTACCCTCAGTGCTTCACTCTTCCTCATCCTCCCAGACACTCCAGCCACCGTTTCAGCTCCCATTAACATTTGGGCTGCTTGGATCAAATCACCACTGAAGCTTCCTAACTTCAGGAAATTGTTCCGGTTTGCACCATGTACCCTGCAATTGCTCCCAGAGCTCAAAGACATCAGTGTGCCCATCCAACTTTGCCAATCACATGAGACAGCGGGGGAAGAGCATGTCACGGCAGATGGAAGGTAAACTGGCAGAATGTGGAATTGAAAGAAGTTGATGTTCAGGGGAATCTGCACCACCATTGAAAGGTGATGCTGTTCCACGAAGCAATCAGGATCCGAGCACGGAGATGTGGCGATGATACGGGGCCGTATGCCTCCCTGACCACTGCATAAGCCCTTGCAGCTGTGTTCAGGGAGCATTGGACTGAGGAACGATGGCTGTGAAGAAACGGGTCTTACTATGAGGGTCAGGTATCAAGGACTAAGAACTAAAGACATTTCTTCACTGAGATTATTCAAGACATATGGATGAAGTTTTGGGAATCAAGGGGTTAATCCAGGAACGAGAGGACGAGGTAAAAGATTGGATGTGATACCGAATGGTGTGCTGATGGCCCAATCCTAGTGCTTATTGAAAACCCTATCTATAGCTTTCACTCTCCTACCCCTCCCCACATACTCAGTCAGCAGTACCTCATTGTGGGCATTATTCTGCCACCTGTACCAACACCAGTAACGACAGTACCTCACTGTGGGCATTATTCTGCCCCCTGTACCAACACCAGTAACAACAGTACCTCACTGTGGGCATTATTCTGCCCCCTGTACCAACACCAGTAACAACAGTACCTCACTGTGGGCATTACTCTGCCCCCTCCCCCCGTACCAACACCAGTAACAACAGTACCTCACTGTGGGCATTACTCTGCCCCCTCCCCCTGTACCAACACCAGTAACAACAGTACCTCATTGTGGGCATTACTCTGCCCCCTCCCCCCGTACCAACACCAGTAACAACAGTACCTCATTGTGGGCATTACTCTGCCCCCTGTACCAACACCAGTAATGACAGTACCTCACTGTGGGCATTACTCTGCCCCCTCCCCCTGTACCAACACCAGTAACAACAGTACCTCACTGTGGGCATTACTCTGCCCCCTGTACCAACACCAGTAATGACAGTACCTCACTGTGGGCATTACTCTGCCCCCTCCCCCTGTACCAACACCAGTAACAACAGTACCTGACTGTGGGCATTACTCTGCCCCCTGTACCAACACCAGTAACAACAGTACCTCACTGTGGGCATTACTCTGCCCCCTCCCCCTGTACCAACACCAGTAACAACAGTACCTCACTGTGGGCATTACTCTGCCCCCTCCCCCTGTACCAACACCAGTAACAACAGTACCTCACTGTGGGCATTACTCTGACCCTCCCCCTGTACCAACACCAGTAACAACAGTACCTCATTGTGGGCATTACTCTGCCCCCTCCCCTTGTACCAACACCAGTAACAACAGTACCTCACTGTGGGCATTACTCTGCCCCCTGTACCAACACCAGTAATGACAGTACCTTACTGTGGGCATTACTCTGCCCCCTGTACCAACACCAGTAACAACAGTACCTCACTGTGGGCATTACTCTGCCCCCTGTACCAACACCAGTAACAACAGTACATCACTGTGGGCATTACTCTGCCCCCTCCCCCCGTACCAACACCAGTAACAACAGTACCTGACTGTGGGCATTACTCTGCCCCCTGTACCAACACCAGTAACGACAGAACCTGACTGTGGGCATTACTCTGCCCCCTGTACCAACACCAGTAACAACAGTACCTGACTGTGGGCATTACTCTGCCCCCTGTACCAACACCAGTAACAACAGTACCTCACTGTGGGCATTACTCTGCCCCCTCCCCTTGTACCAACACCAGTAACAACAGTACCTGACTGTGGGCATTACTCTGCCCCCTCCCCCCGTACCAACACCAGTAACAACAGTACCTCATTGTGGGCATTACTCTGCCCCCTCCCCTTGTACCAACACCAGTAACAACAGTACCTCACTGTGGGCATTACTCTGCCCCCTCCCCCCGTACCAACACCAGTAACAACAGTACCTGACTGTGGGCATTACTCTGCCCCCTCCTCCCGTACCAACACCAGTAACAACAGTACCTCACTGTGGGTATTACTCTGCCCCCCGTACCAACACCAGTAACAACAGTACCTCACTGTGGGCATTACTCTGCCCCCTCCCCCCGTACCAACACCAGTAACAACAGTACCTCATTGTGGGCATTACTCTGCCCCCTGTACCAACACCAGTAACAACAGTACCTCATTGTGGGCATTACTCTGCCCCCTCCCCCTGTACCAACACCAGTAACGACAGTACCTCACTGTGGGCATTACTCTGCCCCCTCCCCCTGTACCAACACCAGTAACAACAGTACCTCATTGTGGGCATTACTCTGCCCCCTCCCCCCGTACCAACACCAGTAACAACAGTACCTCATTGTGGGCATTACTCTGCCCCCTGTACCAACACCAGTAACGACAGTACCTCATTGTGGGCATTACTCTGCCCCCTCCCCCTGTACCAACACCAGTAACAACAGTACCTCACTGTGGGCATTACTCTGCCCCCTCCCCCTGTACCAACACCAGTAACAACAGTACCTCACTGTGGGCATTACTCTGCCCCCTCCCCTTGTACCAACACCAGTAACAACAGTACCTCACTGTGGGCATTACTCTGCCCCCTGTACCAACACCAGTAACAACAGTACCTCACTGTGGGCATTACTCTGCCCCCTCCCCCTGTACCAACACCAGTAACAACAGTACCTCACTGTGGGCATTACTCTGCCCCCTGTACCAACACCAGTAACAACAGTACCTCACTGTGGGCATTACTCTGCCCCCTGTACCAACACCAGTAACAACAGTACCTCACTGTGGGCATTACTCTGCCCCCTCCCCCTGTACCAACACCAGTAACAACAGTACCTCACTGTGGGCATTACTCTGCCCCCTCCCCTTGTACCAACACCAGTAACAACAGTACCTCACTGTGGGCATTACTCTGCCCCCTGTACCAACACCAGTAATGACAGTACCTCACTGTGGGCATTACTCTGCCCCCTGTACCATCACCAGTAACAACAGTACCTCACTGTGGGCATTACTCTGCCCCCTCCCCCTGTACCAACACCAGTAACAACAGTACCTCACTGTGGGCATTACTCTGCCCCCACCCCTTGTACCAACTCCAGTAACAACAGTACCTCACTGGGGGCATTACTCTGCCCCCTCCCCTTGTACCAACACCAGTAACAACAGTACCTGACTGTGGGCATTACTCTGCCCCCTGTACCAACACCAGTAACAACAGTACCTCACTGTGGGCATTACTCTGCCCCCTGTACCAACACCAGTAACAACAGTACCTCACTGTGGGCATTACTCTGCCCCCTGTACCAACACCAGTAACGACAGTACCTCACTGTGGGCATCACTCTGCCCCCTCCCCCCGTACCAACACCAGTAACAACAGTAACTCATTGTGGGCATTACTCTGCCCCCTCCCCCCGTACCAACACCAGTAACAACAGTACCTCACTGTGGGCATTACTCTGCCCCCTGTACCAACACCAGTAATGACAGTACCTCACTGTGGGCATTACTCTGCCACCTCCCCTTGTACCAACACCAGTAACAACAGTACCTCACTGTGGGCATTACTCTGCCCCCTGTACCAACACCAGTAACAACAGTACCTCACTGTGGGCATTACTCTGCCCCCTGTACCAACACCAGTAACAACAGTACCTCACTGTGGGCATCACTCTGCCCCCTGAACCAACACCAGTAACAACAGTACCTCACTGTGGGCATTACTCTGCCCCCTGAACCAACACCAGTAACAACAGTACCTCACTGTGGGCATTACTCTGCCCCCTGTACCAACACCAGTAACAACAGTACCTCACTGTGGGCATCACTCTGCCCCCTGAACCAACACCAGTAACAACAATACCTCACTGTGGGCATTACTCTGCCCCCTCCCCTTGTACCAACACCAGTAACAACAGTACCTGACTGTGGGCATCACTCTGCCCCCTGTACCAACACCAGTAACAACAGTACCTGACTGTGGGCATTACTCTGCCCCCTCCCCCCGTACCAACACCAGTAACAACAGTACCTCACTGTGGGCATTACTCTGCCCCCTGTACCAACACCAGTAACAACAGTACCTCACTGTGGGCATTACTCTGCCCCCTGAACCAACACCAGTAACAACAGTACCTCACTGTGGGCATCACTCTGCCCCCTGAACCAACAACAGTAACAACAGTACCTCACTGTGGGCATTACTCTGCCCCCTGTACCAACACCAGTAACAACAGTACCTCACTGTGGGCATCACTCTGCCCCCTGTACCAACACCAGTAACAACAGTACCTCACTGTGGGCATTACTCTGCCCCCTTGTACCAACACCAGTAACAACAGTACCTCACTGTGGGCATTACTCTGCCCCCTTGTACCAACACCAGTAACAACAGTACCTCACTGTGGGCATTACTCTGCCCCCTTGTACCAACACCAGTAACAACAGTACCTCACTGTGGGCATTACTCTGCCCCCTTGTACCAACACCAGTAACAACAGTACCTCACTGTGGGCATTACTCTGCCCCCTTGTACCAACACCAGTAACAACAGTACCTCACTGTGGGCATTACTCTGCCCCCTGTACCAACACCAGTAACAACAGTACCTCACTGTGGGCATTACTCTGCCCCCTCCCCCTGTACCAACACCAGTAACAACAGTACCTCACTGTGGGCATTACTCTGCCCCCTGTACCAACACCAGTAACAACAGTACCTCACTGTGGGCATTACTCTGCCCCCTCCCCCTGTACCAACACCAGTAACGACAGTACCTCACTGTGGGCATTACTCTGCCCCCTCCCCCCGTACCAACACCAGTAACAACAGTACCTCATTGTGGGCATTACTCTGCCCCCTGTACCAACTCCAGTAACAACAGTACCTCACTGTGGGCATTACTCTGCCCCCCCGTACCAACACCAGTAACAACAGTACCTCACTGTGGGCATTACTCTGCCCCCTGTACCAACTCCAGTAACAACAGTACCTCACTGTGGGCATTACTCTGCCCCCACCCCTTGTACCAACTCCAGTAACAACAGTACCTCACTGGGGGCATTACTCTGCCCCCTCCCCTTGTACCAACTCCAGTAACAACAGTACCTCATTGTGGGCATTACTCTGCCCCCTGTACCAACACCAGTAACAACAGTACCTCACTGTGGGCATTACTCTGCCCCCTGTACCAACTCCAGTAACAACAGTACCTCATTGTGGGCATTACTCTGCCCCCTGTACCAACATCAGTAACAACAGTACCTCACTGTGGGCATTACTCTGCCCCCTGTACCAACACCAGTAACAACAGTACCTCACTGTGGGCATCACTCTGCCCCCTGTACCAACTCCAGTAACAACAGTACCTCATTGTGGGCATTACTCTGCCCCCTGTACCAACATCAGTAACAACAGTACCTCACTGTGGGCATTACTCTGCCCCCTGTACCAACACCAGTAACAACAGAACCTGACTGTGGGCATTACTCTGCCCCCTGTACCAACACCAGTAACGACAGTACCTCACTGTGGGCATTACTCTGCCCCCTCCCCTTGTACCAACACCAGTAACAACAGTACCTCACTGTGGGCATTACTCTGCCCCCTGTACCAACTCCAGTAACAACAGTACCTCATTGTGGGCATTACTCTGCCCCCTGTACCAACATCAGTAACAACAGTACCTCACTGTGGGCATTACTCTGCCCCCTGTACCAACACCAGTAACAACAGTACCTCACTGTGGGCATCACTCTGCCCCCTGTACCAACTCCAGTAACAACAGTACCTCATTGTGGGCATTACTCTGCCCCCTGTACCAACATCAGTAACAACAGTACCTCACTGTGGGCATTACTCTGCCCCCTGTACCAACACCAGTAACGACAGTACCTCACTGTGGGCATTACTCTGCCCCCTCCCCCCGTACCAACAACAGTACCTCACTGTGGGCATTACTCTGCCCCCTGTACCAACACCAGTAACAACAGTACCTCACTGTGGGCATTACTCTGCCCCCTGTACCAACACCAGTAACAACAGTACCTCACTGTGGGCATTACTCTGCCCCCTCCCCCCGTACCAACACCAGTAACAACAGTACCTCACTGTGGGCATTACTCTGCCCCCTCCCCTTGTACCAACACCAGTAACAACAGTACCTCACTGTGGGCATTACTCTGCCCCCTGTACCAACACCAGTAACAACAGTACCTGACTGTGGGCATTACTCTGCCCCCTGTACCAACACCAGTAACGACAGTACCTCACTGTGGGCATCACTCTGCCCCCTCCCCCTGTACCAACACCAGTAACAACAGTACCTCACTGTGGGCATTACTCTGCCCCCTCCCCTTGTACCAACACCAGTAACAACAGTACCTCATTGTGGGCATTACTCTGCCCCCTCCCCCCGTACCAACACCAGTAACAACAGTACCTCATTGTGGGCATTACTCTGCCCCCTGTACCAACACCAGTAATGACAGTACCTCACTGTAGGCATTACTCTGCCCCCTCCCCTTGTACCAACACCAGTAACAACAGTACCTCATTGTGGGCATTACTCTGCCCCCTGTACCAACACCGGTAACAACAGTACCTCACTGTGGGCATTACTCTGCCCCCTCCCCTTGTACCAACACCAGTAACAACAGTACCTCATTGTGGGCATTACTCTGCCCCCTCCCCTTGTACCAACACCAGTAACAACAGTACCTCATTGTGGGCATTACTCTGCCCCCTGTACCAACACCGGTAACAACAGTACCTCACTGTGGGCATTACTCTGCCCCCTGTACCAACACCAGTAACAACAGTACCTGACTGTGGGCATTACTCTGCCCCCTGTACCAACACCAGTAACGACAGTACCTCACTGTGGGCATTACTCTGCCCCCTGTACCAACACCAGTAACAACAGTACCTCACTGTGGGCATTACTCTGCCCCCTGTACCAACACCAGTAACAACAGTACCTGACTGTGGGCATTACTCTGCCCCCTGTACCAACACCAGTAACGACAGTACCTCACTGTAGGCATTACTCTACCCCCTGTACCAACACCAGTAACAACAGTACCTGACTGTGGGCATTACTCTGCCCCCTGTACCAACACCAGTAACAACAGTACCTGACTGTGGGCATTACTCTGCCCCCTGTACCAACACCAGTAACGACAGTACCTCACTGTAGGCATTACTCTGCCCCCTGTACCAACACCAGTAACAACAGTACCTCATTGTGGGCATTACTCTGACCCCTGTACCAACACCGGTAATACCATTTCCTCACTGTCGTCAAATTTGCACATTGCTTTGTGATTTGTAGCAGTTTATTTTTGGGTGTGTAGCATTTGATTTACACACTGTTAGACTCTGGATGGGTCACAAATTGTGCTATTGTTATTTCACGTCTGGATGTCAGTCTCCACGAAAGTACTCTGGGATTGGGCATGTGCTATTTTAAAGGCTGCATCCTGGGTATTGCAGGCATCCAGTGGGAAGGCAGAGATTGAGTTGGAAAAGTTCAAAGGTGAATGCAGAGCTTCTGACTAGGGAGGGGCAGGTGCATCTTCTTTACATCATCGTGCTTAAATCCAGTCAGAGCTTTTGAAGTGATTGGGAAAGTTTCCAAATTCAGCAATATAAGATAGAATTCTGTCGTGAGTCTGCTCAGGAGTAGGCCAGACAGCCCAAATCTGATGTTTTAATTGTGCTGGTAACCCATCCCAGCTCTGTGTACCTGATTGAAGCGAGATATTGCACGTAGCATAGGAAGTTCACATGAGCTTCAGTAAAGACGTGTTTGTAGGCATTTTGTTGTTCTTCCAACAACTAAT
Organism: Hemitrygon akajei; assembly: GCF_048418815.1. NCBI lineage: Eukaryota > Metazoa > Chordata > Chondrichthyes > Myliobatiformes > Dasyatidae > Hemitrygon > Hemitrygon akajei. The sequence goes on along the minus strand of NC_133143.1, from coordinate 7,824,904 downwards.
GCAAAGTTCATCAAAATGTGTGTATATTTTGAATGTGTAATCAATGCAGGAGTGATTCTATTGGTAGTCAACTTGGTGAAGCTAATGTTGGGGAGATTAATGGAAAGATTCCTGCCATTTCATAGTTCCAAGTAAATTTATTATGAAAATACACATGTCATCATATAGTTCATATCCTTGTGGGCATTCACGTGGAAACAAATAAATACAATAGAATGGAAAAGCTATAAACAAAGACAGACAAACAATCAGTGTGCAAGGGGAGATAAATTGTGCAAATATTAAAAAATAAGTGGGTAAATAAATAATACTGAGAACATGAGTTGTAAAGTCCTTGCAAGTGAGTCTGTAGGTTGTGGCAACAATTCAGAGTTGAGGTGAGTGAAGTTCAGGAGCCTGATTGTTGAACTGTTCCTGAACATGGTGGTCTGCGTTTCCTTCCCGATAGTATAGTGAGAAGAGAGCATGGTGTGCATAGTGGAAGTCCTTGATGGTGAGCCTGCTTTGATTCTCCAATCTCTACCTGAGGTCGTAAGGCAGTTTCACTGCACTGCGAACTCCCAGCAGTTACCCAGAGTTCCTGCTCCAGGTGCAGTGAAAAACTTGCTTGCAGTAGTATCAGAGGCACATAGAATTAGAGACACATTCACAGGAAAAACAGAAATTATACTCTACACGGTCTTTGCAACAAAGAACACAATTACAGCAAAATGAAAAGCTATTGTATTTCAAAGTGGTCATAATGCTGCTATAATGAGGTAGCAACTGTTGAAGGGAAGTAGCTATTCTTGAATCTCGTGGCATGGAACCTCGGGCTTCTCTGCTCCTCTCCAATGGTAGCTGTGAGAAAATGGCGTGGCCCAGCTGGAGGAGTCGGTGTTACATGTTGCCTTCTTGGAGATGATACAAAGGAATTTTACAGCCAGAGCTGGAGTGGCTGAGGACTAGATGTTGTCCACTGGTTCTACTAAAGATTGGTTCCATTCAATGAATCTAGTATTTTATGTCAAGAGCATCATTATCGATTTAAACAACCCCTCATACTTTAACCCTTTCATCCCCAGAATTACTACTATGAACCTTCTCTCCAATGCCAGCACATTCTTTCTTGGATATAGGTCATAAACTGCTCACAATACTGCAAGTGAGACCTTTTACCATTTCCTTAGAAAGCCTCAGCAATACATCCTTGCTTTTATATTCCAGTCCTCTGGAAATGAATGCTGACATTACATTTGCCTTCCTCACCGCCTACTCAACCTGCAAGTTAATCTTTAAGGAACCCTGCACAAGGACTCCCAAGTCCCATTGCACCTCTGATTTTTGAAATTTCTCCCCATTTAGAAAATAGTCCACACCTTTATTACCTTCAACCAAAGTGCATGACCATTCACTTTCCTGCACTATATTCCATCAGCCATTTCTTCATCCAGTCTCCCAATCTGAAAAGTCCTTTGGCATGCAGATTTCCTACTTCCTGAACACCACCAATCTGTGACCTGGCCACAAAACCATCAATTCAGACATCCAAATCGTTGACATACTGTACAGCGTGAAAAGAAGTGGTTCCAATACTTGTGTCCCCTGCGAAACACAACTAGACACTGGCAGCCAACCAGAATAGGCCTACTTTATTCTTTGCCACGTGCCGGTCAGCTAATCTCTTGTCCGTGCTAGTATCTTTCCTGTAATACCGTGGGCACTTACAGTGGTGCTAGAAAGTTTGTGAACCCTGTAGAATTTTCTGTTTCTGCATAAATATGGCCTAAAATGAGAACAGATCTTCACATAAGTCTTAAAACTAGATAAAGGGAGCTTGTTAATTTGTTCAACATGAGTGAATCTGCAGATGCTGGAAATAAATAAAAACACAAAATGCTGGTAGAACTCAGTGGGCCAGACAGCATCTATGGGAGGAGGTAGTGATGATGTTTCGGGCCGAAGCCCTTCATCAGGAGTGAAGTAACATGGGATGGTTGAGGAGGGATAAAAAGTGGGGGGGAGGGATGAAGTAGAGAGCTGGGAAGTGACAGGCTGGAGGGAAATGGGCTAGGAGGAAGGTGGAGAATTATGGGAAATAAAAGAGAAAGAAAGGTAGGGCTGGGGGGAGATTATAGTGAGGGGGGAAAAAGAGAGCGAAAGAGAACCAGACTAAATTATAGATAGAGATGGGGTATCAACGGAGGTCAGTGAGTTGGATGTTCATGCCGGCAGGTAGGAGGCTACCTCGGCGGGAGATAAGGTATTGCTCCTTCGACCTGCATGTGGCCTCATCTTGACGGTAGAGGAGGCCACGGACAGACATGTCGGAGTGGGAGTGGTCTGTGGAATTGAAGTGTGTTGCCACAGGGAGATCCCGCCACTGCTGGAGGACTGAGGCCTGCTACCCTGACATTCTCCTGTAAAATATATTGATATAATTTTGAATTCATTGTTCCCTCAATGCTTGCAAGCTGTCCAGGTCCTGAGGCAGCAAACCATGATGCTCCTTCCACCGTGCTTCACAGTTGGGATGAGGTTTTGGTGTTGCTGTGCAGTGTCCTTTTTCCTCTAAACAATAATGTGCATTTCTGCCAAAAAGTTCAGTTTGTCTTTCTGTCCACAGAACATTGGTCCAGAAACATTGTAGAAGACCCAGGTGGTCTTTTGCAAACTTGAGACACGTAGCAATGATTTTTTTTGAACAACAGTGGTTTCCTCCGTGGTGTCACCATTCTTCTTCAGTGTTTTAAAGGACACACGAACAGACTCTTTAGCAAGTTCTAGAGACTTCTGTAGGTTTTTTGCTGTTACCCTTGGGTTCCTTTTCACCTCCTTCAGCATTGCACGTTGGGCTCTCGGTGTGATCTTTGCAGGACACCCACTCCCAGGGAGAGTAGCAACAGTACTGAGTTTCCTCCATGTGGAGACAATTTCTCTTGCTGTGAACTGATGAACACTCAGGTCTTTAGAAATGCTTTTGTAGCCTTTTCCAGCTTCATGCAATCTCTACAATTCTTCTTCTAAGGTTCTCTGAAAGTTGTTTTGATGAAGGCATAGTGCACATAAACAGAGCTTTCTTGAGCAGACTCTGTCAGTAACCTGACTGTCTTTTTTTATAGGGCAGGGCACCTCTGCAACCCACACCTGCCATCTCATCTCATTGATTGGAACACGTGGCTCCAAATGGCTTTTGTATAAGGTTCACATACTTTTTCCAACAAATACATGTAATACTGGATCATTTTTCTCAATGAATAAATGAACAACTATAATATTTTTTGTGTTATTTATTTAATTGAGTTCCCTTTATCTAGTTTTGGAACTTATACGAAGATCTAATCACATTTTAGATCATTTATGCAGAAACAGAAAATTCCACAGGGTTCGCAAACTTTCCAGTACCACTGTATCTTGTTAGGCAGCCTCATGTGCGGCAGGCAACTTGTCAAAGGCCTTCTGGAAATCCAGTTAAGCAACATGCTCTGACTCTTTTTCCATGCTGCCTATTACTTTCTCAAAATATTCCAACAAATTTGACAAGCTAGATTTCCCCTTACAGAAACCATGCTGACTTTGATCATGTGCCTCCAAATACCCCAAAACCTCACCCTTAATAATGGGCTCCATTCAACATCTCCCCAACCACTGAGGACAAGCTAATTGGGCTATAATTTCCTTTCTTCTGCCTCCTTCCCTTCTTAATCAGAGGAGTGACATTTGCAATTTCCCAGTCCTCTGGAACCATTGCAGAATCTAGTGATTCTTGAAAAATCAGTGCTAATGCCTCCACAATCTCTTTCAGAATCCTGGGATGACGTCCATTTGGTCCAGTTGACTTATCCACCTTTAAAGCTTTCAGCTTCTAAAGCACCTTCTCCTTAATAATCACTACACTCATTTCTGCCCTCGATGCTCTTGAATTTCTGGCTTGCTGCTAGTGTCCTCCATGGTGAAGACCGATGCAAAATATTTATTAAGTTCATCTGCCATTTCTTTGTCCCCCATTATTAACTCTCCAGTGTCATTTTGCAGCGAACCAATAGCCACTTAGCCCTTCCTTTTACTCTCTGTATATCCGAAACGAAAAACTTCTGGTATCTTCTTTGATAATATTGATTAGTTTACCTTCATTTATGTTTTGTCCTCTTATGTTTTGTTTAGTTGCCTTCTACTGGCTTTTAAAACCTTTCCATTCCTCTAACTTCTCACTAATTTTTGCTCTATTATATGTCCAGTTTTGTTTTTGTGCTGTGCTTAACTTCCATTGTCAGCCACAGTTGCCTAATCATCCCTTTAGAATGCTTCTGTACCTTTGGATGTATCTGTCCTTTCCCTTTCCTAATTGCTCCCAGAAATTCCCAGTATTGCTCCTCTGCTGTCATCCCTGCTAGTATCCCTTTCCAATGAACTTGTCCAGCTCCTCTCTCATGCCTCTGTAATGCCCTTCACATCCGCTTTAATACTCATACATCCGATTTTAGCTACTCCTTCTGGAACTGTAAGGTGAATTGTTTCATATAGAAAACCTACAGCACAATACAGGCCCTTCGGTCCGCAAAGTTGTGCTGAACATGTCCTTACCTGAGAAATTACTAGGGTTACTCATAGCCCTCTATTTTTCTAAGCTCCATGTGCCTATCCAAAAGTCTCTTCAAAGACCCTATTGTATCCGCCTTTACCATCTTTGCCTGCAGCCTGTTCCACGCACTCACCTTACTCTGCGTTTTTAAAAAAAAACTTACCCCTGACATCTCCTCTGTACCTACTCCCCAGCACCTTAAACCTGTGCCCTCTTGTGGCAGCTATTTCAGCCCTGGGAAAAAGCCTCTGACTATCCACACGATCAATGCCTCTCATCATCTTGTACACCTCTATCAGGACACCTCTCATCCTCCGTCGCTCCAAGGAGAAAAGGCCGAGTTCACTCAACCTATTCTCATAAGGCATGCTCCCCAATCCAGGCAACATCCTTGTAAATCTCCTCTGCACCCTTTCTATGGCTTCCACATCCTTCCTGTAGTGAGGCGACCAGAACTGAGCACAGTACTCCAAGTGGGGTCTGACCAGGGTCCTATATAGCTGCAACATTACCACTTGGCTATTGAACTCAGTCCCACGGTTGATGAAGGCCAATACACCGTACGCTGCCTTAACCACAAAGTCAACCTGCGCAGCTGCTTTGAGCATCCTATGGACTCGGACCCAAGATCCCTCTGATCCTCCACACTGCCAGGAGTCTTACCATTAATACTATATTCTGCCATCATATTTGACCTACCAAAATGAACCACTTTACACTTATCTGGGTTGAACTCTATCTGCCACTTCTCAGCCCAGTTTTTCATCTTATCAATCTCCCACTGTAACCTCTGACAGCCCTCCACACTATCCACAACACCCCCAACCTTTGTGTCATCAGCAAATTAGTACCCATCCCTCCACTTCCTCATCCAGGTCATTTATAAAAATCACGAAGAGAAGGAGTCCCAGAACAGATCCCTGAGGCACACCACTGGTCACCACCCTCCATGCAGAATATGACCCGTCTACAACCACTCTTTGCCTTCTGTGGGCAAGCCAGTTCTGGATCCCATGCCTCCTTACTTTCTCAATAAGCCTTGCATGGGGTACCTTATCAAATGCCTTGCTGAAATCCATATACACTACATCTACTGCTCTTCCTTCATCAATGTGTCACATCCTCAAAAAATTCAATCAGTCTTGTAAGGCATGAACTGCCCTTGACAAAGCCATGCTGACTATTCTTAATCATATTATACCTCTCCAAATGTTTATAAATCCTGTCTCTCAGGATCTTCTCCATCAACTTACCAACCATTGAGATAAGACACACTGGTCTATAATTTCCTGGACTATCTTGTCTCCCTTTCTTGAATAAGGGAACAGCATCCGCAACCCTCCAATCCTCCAGAACCTCTCTCTTCTCCATTGATGATGCAAAGATCATCGCCAAAGGCTGAGTGATCTCCCCCCTCACCTCCCACAATAGCCTGGGGTATATCTCGTCTGGTCCCGGTGACTTATCCAACTTGATGCTTTCCAAAAGCTCCAGCACATCCTCTTTCTTAATATCTACATGCTCAAGCTTTTCAGTCTGCTGCAAGTCTTCACTACAATCACCAAGATCCTTTTCCAGAGTGAGTACTGAAGCAAAGTATTCATTAAGTACCTTTGCTATCTCCTCCAGTTCCATACACACTTTCCCACTGTCACACTTGATAGGTCCTATTCTTTCACGTCTTATCCTCTTGCTCTTCACATACTTGTAGAATGCCTTGGGGTTTTCCTTAATCCTGCCCGCCAAGGCCTTCTCATGGCCCCTTCTGGCTCTCCTAATTTCCTTCTTAAGTTTCTTCCTGTTAGCCTTATAATCTTCTGTATCTCTAACATTACTTTGCTCTCAGAACCTTTCATAAGCTTTTCTTTTTGACTAGATTTACTACAGCCTTTGTACACCATGGTTCCTGTTCCCCACCATAACTTCCTTGTCTCATTGGAACGTACCTATGCAGAACTCTACACAAATATCCCCTGAACATTTGCCACATTTCTTCTGTACCTTTGCCTGAGAACATCTGTTCCCAATTTAAGCTTCCAAGTTCCTGCCTGATAGCCTCATAATTCCCCTTACTCCAATTAAATGCTTTTCTAACTTGTCTGTTCCTATCTCTTTCCAATGCTATTGCAAAGGAGATAGAATTATGATCACTATCTCCAAAATGCTCTCCCACTGAGAGATCTGACACCTGACCAGGTTCATTTCCCAATACCAGATCGAGTACAGCCTCTCCTCTTGCAGGCTTATTGTGTCAAGAAACCTTCCTGAACACACCTAACAAACTCCACCCCGTCTAAATCCCTTGTTCTTGGGAGATGCCAATCAATATTTGGGAAATTAAAATCTCCCACCACGACAACTCTTATTATTATACCTTTCCAGGATCTGTTTCCCAATCTGCTCCTTGATATCCCTGTTACTATTGGGCGGCCTATAAAAAACACCCAGTAAAGTTATTGACCCCTTCCTGTTTCTAACTTCCACCCACTGAGACTCCGTAGACAATCCCTCCATAACATCCACCTGTCCTGCATCCGTGACACTATCTCTGATCAACAGTGCCACGCCCCCACCTCTTTTGCCTCCCTCTCTGTCCTTTCTGAAACATCTAAACCTCGACACTTGAAGTAACTATTCCTGTCCCTGTGCCATCCAAGTCTCTGTAATGGCCACCACATCACATCTCCAAGTATTGATCCACGCTCTAAGCTCATCCGCTTTGTTCACAACACTCCTTGCATTAAAATAGCCACGCATTTATCCTCCATCTCATCCTATTCTCACTGTCGTGTGGCACAGGCAAGACCAAGGAGATGGTGGTGGACTTTAGGAGATCTAGGCCTCATATGGAGCCAGTGATCATTAATGGAGAATGTGTGGAGCAGGTTAAGACCTACAAGTATCTGGGAGTACAGTTAGACGAGAAGCTAGACTGGACTGCCAACACAGATGCCTTGTGCAGGAAGGCACAGAGTCGACTGTACTTCCTTAGAAGATTGGCGTCATTCAATGTTTGTAGTGAGATGCTGAAGATGTTCTATAGGTCAGTTGTGGAGAGCGCCCTCTTCTTTGTGGTGGCGTGTTGGGGAGGCAGCATTAAGAAGAGGGACGCCTCACGTCTTAATAAGCTGGTAAGGAAGGCGGGCTCTGTCGTGGGCAAAGTACTGGAGAGTATAACATCGGTAGCAGAGCGAAGGGCGCTGAGTAGGCTACGGTCAATTATGGAAAACCCTGAACATCCTCTACATAGCACCATCCAGAGACAGAGAAGCAGTTTCAGCGACAGGTTACTATCGATGCAATGCTCCTCAGACAGGATGAAGAGATCAATACTCCCCAATGCCATTCGGCTTTACAATTCAACCGCCAGGAGTAAGATATGTTAAAGTGCCGGGGTTAGGACTCAATGTATTTAAGTAAACTACTTAAGAACTTTTTAAAAGCTATTATTAATGCTTTTTGAGAGGGTGATTTTAGATGCATATCATTTTTACTGAGTTAAGTATTGTATGTAATTAGTTTTGCTACAATAAGTGTATGGGACATTGGAAAAAATGTTGAATTTCCCCATGGGGATGAATAAAGTATCTATCTAATCCTGAGATTACTACTTCTGCGGTCCTGCTTCTCAACTTCCTTCCTGTAGTCTTTTTTTCAGGACCTCTTCCTTTTTCTTACCTATGTCATTGGTACCAATATGTACCATGACCTCTGGCTGTTCTCCCTCCCACCGCAGGATATTGTGGATGCGATCTGAAACATCCTGGACCCTGGCATTTTGGAGGAAAATTACCATTGGAGTTTCTTTCCTGTGTCCACAGAATCACCTGTCTGACCCCTTAACTATAGAGTCCCCTATCACTACTGCCTTCCTCTTCCTTTCCCTACCCTTCTGAGCCACAGGGCCAGGCTCTGTGCCGGAGGTACGGCCACTGTTGCTTCCCCCATGTAGGCCGACCCCCCAACAGTACTCAAACAGGAGTACTTATTGTTAAGGGGTATAGCCACAGGGCTACTCTCTAGTACCTGACTCTTTCCCTTCTCCCTCCTGACTGCGACCCACCTGTCTGTCTCCCGTGGCCCCGGTGTGACCACTCTATAACTCCTCTCTATCATCTCCTCGCTCCGAAGGTCACCGAGCTGTAACTCCAGTTCCCTAACTCGGTCCCTCAGGAGCTGCAGCTCGACACACCGGGTGCAGATATGGCTGTCCGGGAGGCTGGGAGATGCCAAGACCTCCCACATCTGAACACAGAACACAGGTCTCACACACGTACTTCCTTTCCGCAATTAACACAGGTAAACCCGCCTCAGCCCACTGAACCAAAGCCCTAGCACTCTACTCTGCTATCTCTCACTCCGCTGCACGCTGGGTATGGCGGTCTTCTTTTTAAACTTTTCCCGCTCTACTGGCTGACGTCACGCGCCTGCGCAGTCTTGCCTCTCTTTACCCCGAGAGGTAAAATGACTTTGCTCCTAAAATCCTTAGTCGTTCCTCTCACAGCCTTCTTGCTTCGAATGTAAAACCGCTGAAGATTCCTTGCCTTTTTATTATGATCACTATCTCCTAAAGGTTCCTTTACCCAAAGCTCCCTAACCAAATCTGCTTCATTACACAGCACCCAGTATAAAATTGCTCATCACCGAGTGGGCGCCGCCACGGGCTGCTCAGAAAAAGCCGTTTCAGAGGCAGTGTACAAATTCAGTCTTCTGCGATCAGCACCAACCCAAGTCTACCTGCATATTGACTTTTGTAATGTTGCCCTTTTTACAGGCCTTTCTGTTTCCCATTGGAATTGATATCCCACATCCTGGCTACTGTATTTAACTCCCATCAGGGTCTTTTTACCCTTGCAGTCCCTTAATTGTACCCACAAGCATTCTACATCTTCCAATTCTATGTCACCTCTTTCTAAAGACTTGATTTCATTTCTTACCGAGCTGTGCCACTCCCTCTTCCTACCTGCCTGTCCTTTCGATACATGTTGTATCCTTGGATGTTAAGCTCCGACGATTATCTTTCAGCCATGACTCAGTGATGCTCACAGCGTCATACCTGTCAATCTGTAACTGTGCTCAAGATCATCTACCTCATTCCCAATGCTGCACTTATTTGAATACGACACTTCCAGTCCTGTATTCATCACCCTTTTTGATTTTGCCCGCATGTTACACTTCAACATATCGTACTGACTGCAACTTTGCCCTATCATCTGCCTGTCCTTCCTCAGTCTCACTACACACTGCATCAACCTGTGATCCAACTGCCCCATCCTCAGCCCCATTACTCCAGTTCCCAACCACCCCCCCCCCCCCGCCAAATTAGTGTAAACCCCATTGTTTTTTCAGGGAAGCGGGAAAAGCCTGTTGGCTGTTCAGTGCTGCATCTTTGTTCTAAGCTGATAAGCCTCCTTTCTGTCCTCTTTTGCAATCTCCTTTACCACAAGGAACCTAATGTTATCCTTTGGTGCAGAGATGATTCTCGCTCTTGCACTCTCTCCCCACCCACCCACCATTTCTCTCTCCCTTTCCCTCCCTCTCTGTGTGAATCTGACAGCTTGCCTTGATAAGTTTCTGTTCTGACCAGAGTTCAGCCAGACACCCCTGCAGTAATCTCTCACCTGTATCACGCATGTTACAAGGTGCTTCCTGTGTCTGTTGTCTGTTCTGCCCGGCTCCAACATTTTTAGAAGAGATTCAATTTGCCAGACCAAGTTCACTAATTAATAAAATAGTTTAAATATCTTTTTGACTTGTAATTGAACTGTATAATTCTGTGACAGAGGGAATATTACTTTATCTCCCCACTTCCCAAGCAGCATTCCCAAGGAATGATGTAACTGGAGGGTAGGAGGCCACTTAACCCATCAAAAGTCTGCTGACTCACCCAAATTTTATGACGTGCAATAAAACCATTTGGCTGTCATGTCTGTTGTCAGAATTGGAATCAGGGTTAGTATCACCAGCACATGTTGTGAAATTTATTAACTTTACGGCAGTAGTACAATGCAATAAATGACAAATATCAAGAGTTATAGTAAGTGTATATCTATTAAATAGTTAAATTGTGGTGCAAAAAAAGCAAATAAGGAAAGTAGTGAGGTAGTGTCCAGGGTTCAATGTCCATTTAGGAATCGGATGGCAGAGGGGAAGAAGCTGTTCCTGAATCGCTGAGTGTGTGCCTTCAGGCTTCTGTACCTCCTTCCTGATGGTAACAGTGAGAAAAGGGCATGCCCTGGGTATCCCGATGGACACCACCTTACTAAGAAATCGCTCTTTGAAGATGTCTTGGATACTATGAAGGCTAGTGCCCATGATTGAGCTGACTAATTTTACAACTTTTCGAAACTTGCTCTGATCTTGTGTAGTTGCCCCCCCCCTCCCCCCCCATACCAGACGGTGATGCAGCCAGTCAGAATGTCTCCATGGTACATTTGTAGATGTTTTCGAGCATTTAATTGATAAAAAAACAAATCTCCTCAAAGTCCTAATGAAACATATATGTCGGGTCCAGGCTAGGTCCTCAGAGATCTTGACACCCAGAAACTTGAAATTGCTCATTCTCTCCACTTCTGATCCCTCGCCGAAGATTGGTTTGTGTTCCCTTCCTGAAGTCCACATCAGCTCGTTGGTCTTGCTGACGCTGAATGCAAGGTTGTTGCTGCAGAGCCGCTCATCTAACGGGTAGATCCTTTCTGTAAAGGGGTAACTCCTGTAACCCCTTTCGTCACCATCGGAAATCTGCAAACAATAGTTGTGTCATCAGCAAATTTGATCTATACCGGCACTCAGAGCAAATCCATCGGTCCCCTTTCCTGTTCTATTTCCCCTAACCTGTCTCCCCCCACCCCCCCACCACGGTAACTTGCAAAATCAGTTAAACTGCCAGCGTACACATCCTTGAGGTATGTTCACTGAATGCTAATATTCAAAGCGGGTTTGGAAGATAGCTCTGGAGAAGTGGAGGAATTCCACACACTCACAGTATTGAACCTGGTTCTCGGGAGCGATGGCACGTTACAGGAGTCTGTGCAGAAGTTGCTTCCCCCCGGTAGAATGCCCTGCAGGGAACACGTGACAAATGGTAATGGGGGGGTATTTGAAGGGAATGGAAGGATATGTTGATGGGGGAAAAGGAGGGAAGGATGGAGCAGTAACTCCCTCCTCCCACTCTTTATTTCCCTCTTCCCATCAGGATGCTGGCCAGGTTTGATTCTTCCTGTTTCCCTCAGAGTGCTTAGTTTTGATGGAGCCAGGGTACTCCTGAGAGAGAATGTGTTCGCTCAATCCATGAATGAAAGATGCAAATTGTTGTTGCTGCAACTACAGCCAAATTAGCAAACAATGGCCTGCTATTGTTGGTGTGCACTCACACACAGGCACACTCGCACTCACACGCATACCCTCACACACTCATACACGCACACAGGCACACTCGCACTCACACGCATACCCTCACACACATACACACTCGCACTCACACGCATACCCTCACACACTCATACACTCACACACAGGCACACTCGCACTCACACGCATACCCTCACACACATACACACTCGCACTCACACGCATACCCTCACACACTCATACACTCACACACAGGCACACTCGCACTCACACGCATACCCTCACACACTCATACACTCACACACAGGCACACTCGCACTCACACGCATACCCTCACACACTCATACACGCACACACATACACACTCGCACTCACACGCATACCCTCACACACTCATACACGCACACACATACACACTCGCACTCACACGCATACCCTCACACACTCATACACGCACACAGGCACACTCGCACTCACACGCATACCCTCACACACTCATACACGCACACAGGCACACTCGCACTCACACGCATAACCTCACACACATACACACTCGCACTCACACGCATACCCTCACACACTCATACACGCACACAGGCACACTCGCACTCACACGCATAACCTCACACACTCATACACGCACACAGGCACACTCGCACTCACACACATACCCTCACACACTCATACACGCACACAGGCACACTCGCACTCACACGCATACCCTCACACACTCATACACGCACACAGGCACACTCGCACTCACACGCATAACCTCACACACATACACACTCGCACTCACACGCATACCCTCACACACTCATACACGCACACACAGGCACACTCGCACTCACACGCATACCCTCACACACTCATACACGCACACATACACACTCGCACTCACACGCATACCCTCACCCACTCATACACACTTGCACTCACACGCATGCCCTCACACACGCACATGCATACACACTCGCACTCACACGCATACCCTCACACACTCATACACGCACACACATACACACTCGCACTCTCACGCATACCCTCACACACTCATACACGCACACACATACACACTCGCACTCACACGCATACCCTCACACACTCATACACACTTGCACTCACACGCATGCCCTCACACACGCACATGCATACACACTCGCACTCACACGCATACCCTCACACACTCATACACGCACACACATACACACTCGCACTCTCACGCATACCCTCACACACTCATACACGCACACATACACACTCGCACTCTCACGCATACCCTCACACACTCATACACGCACACACATACACACTCGCACTCACACGCATACCCTCACACACTCATTCATACACACATACACACTTACACGCATACCCTCACACACACATACACACTCGCACTCTCACGCATGCCCTCACACACTCATACACGCACACATACACACTCGCACTCTCACGCATACCCTCACACACTCATACACGCACACACATACACACTCGCACTCACACGCATACCCTCACACACTCATTCATACACACATACACACTTACACGCATACCCTCACACACTCATACACACTCGCACTCTCACGCATACCCTCACACACTCATGCACACTCGCACTCTCACGCATACCCTCACACACTCATGCACACTCGCACTCTCACGCATACCCTCACACACTCATTCATACACACATACACACTTACACGCATACCCTCACACACTCATACACACTCGCACTCTCACGCATACCCTCACACACTCATGCACACTCGCACTCTCACGCATACCCTCACACACTCATGCACACTCGCACTCTCACGCATACCCTCACACACTCATTCATACACACATACACACTTACACGCATACCCTCACACACTCATACACACTCGCACTCTCACGCATACCCTCACACACTCATTCATACACACATACACACTTACACGCATACCCTCACACACTCATACACACTCGCACTCTCACGCATACCCTCACACACTCATGCACACTCGCACTCTCACGCATACCCTCACACACTCATGCACACTCGCACTCTCACGCATACCCTCACACACTCATTCATACACACATACACACTTACACGCATACCCTCACACACTCATACACACTCGCACTCTCACGCATACCCTCACACACTCATTCATACACACATACACACTTACACGCATACCCTCACACACTCATACACACTCGCACTCTCACGCATACCCTCACACACTCATGCACACTCGCACTCTCACGCATACCCTCACACACTCATGCACACTCGCACTCTCACGCATACCCTCACACACTCATTCATACACACATACACACTTACACGCATACCCTCACACACACATACACACTCGCACTCTCACGCATACCCTCACACACTCATTCATACACACATACACACTTACACGCATACCCTCACACACACATACACACTCGCACTCTCACGCATACCCTCACACACTCATACACACTCGCACTCTCACGCATACCCTCACACACTCATTCATACACACAGGCACACTCGCACTCACACGCATACCCTCACACACTCATACACGCACACACATACACACTCACACTCACACGCATACCCTCACCCACTCATACACACTTGCACTCACACGCATGCCCTCACACACGCACATGCATACACACTCGCACTCACACGCATACCCTCACACACTCATACACGCACACACATACACACTCGCACTCTCACGCATACCCTCACACACTCATACACGCACACACATACACACTCACACTCACACGCATACCCTCACCCACTCATACACACTTGCACTCACACGCATGCCCTCACACACGCACATGCATACACACTCGCACTCACACGCATACCCTCACACACTCATACACGCACACACATACACACTCGCACTCACACGCATACCCTCACACACTCATACACACTTGCACTCACACGCATGCCCTCACACACGCACATGCATACACACTCGCACTCACACGCATACCCTCACACACTCATACACGCACACACATACACACTCGCACTCACACGCATACCCTCACACACTCATTCATACACACATACACACTTACACGCATACCCTCACACACTCATTCATACACACATACACACTTACACGCATACCCTCACACACACATACACACTCACACTCTCACGCATACCCTCACACACTCATTCATACACACATACACACTTACACGCATACCCTCACACACTCATACACACTCGCACTCTTACGCATACCCTCACACACTCATTCATACACACATACACACTTACACGCATACCCTCACACACACATACACACTCGCACTCTCACGCATACCCTCACACACTCATACACACTCGCACTCTCACGCATACCCTCACACACTCATACACGCACACACATACACACTCGCACTCACACGCATACCCTCACACACTCATACACGCACACACCCCCCCCCCCTTTCTGGAATGAGGAAGTTGGCATTTGCTTTCATGTGTGTGCTCTAGATCTTCCAGACCTACAAGCCCATGCCCATGCCCATGTCCATGCCAGCTGTGCCCTGGTGAATTATGCTGTGCAGTTGGAGGTTGAGAGTTAAGTGCCCCCACAGAATCTGAAACCCAGAGGGGTACTGAGAGGCAGCTGTGGTGTCAGAGGTGATCTATCCATCCCATGTCTACAGATTGCTCTGCACTATTGTTAAAGCTGCCTGTGTTTGTGGGCTTTTGGACTGGCAGTGGATTGCAGCCGACTTCCCTGCTGTCTCTGCCGCACGGTGAACCAACAAGGATGTTGACAGCAGCACTGCAGATTTAGAGAACATCTTGGACTTTGAGCAGGTCCCCTGTGAATGGTCGCTTAATCATACCTTTGGCCGGATGTTGGCAGGTGAGGCCGTGCTGACCGAGGCAGGTCCACCTACATATTTGAAGGCTCTTCAGTGTTTGTTCAACATACAAAGCCCCATCCCTGGAGCACTGGGAGCCGCTCTGGATCTCACTCTGGGGCACTGGGAGAAGCTCTGGATCTCACTCTGGGGCACTGGGAGAAGCTCTGGATCTCACTCTGGGGCACTGGGAGAAGCTCTGGATCTCACTCTGGGGCACTGGGAGCAGCTCTGGATCTCACTCTGGGGCACTGGGAGCAGCTCTGGATCTCACTGGGGCACTGGGAGAAGCTCTGGATCTCACTCTGGGGCACTGGGAGAAGCTCTGGATCTCACTCTGGGGCACTGGGAGAAGCTCTGGGTCTCATCACTGGAGATCTGTGTATGTTAACATTCACATGTTGAGTTTCCAAGTAGTGAGTTGGAAACGCTTTGGTTGAAAGATATTATCTCTAGCAATGCTGCACCCTTTTGAGTTGGCCTTCACCTTGTGCCTAACTCTCTAGAGTAGAACTTAGACCAGGTTCAGGAACAGCTACTTTCCCACAACTTTCAGATTGTTAAACTGGCCGGCAGAACCCGAAATTCTGCCTCGGTACTGGAACACTGCTTCACTCTGCACTTGTGTCTGATTGTTCTTTTTGCATTAGTCTTGTTTTGCAGAATCTGCATTTCTGCTGTCTTGTATAATTTATGTTCTGTGCATCGTCTAAATCGATGTGTCAGTGATGCTGCTACGGGTAAGAGTATCATTGCAGCAGTACACAAGGTGATCACACAAAGAGCAGTCATGGCACTTGTAGCCCCACCACACCGTGTGCCCAGTTGTCCCATCCCAGGCACAAAGCCAAGGCGTAAGATTTGCAATCTGACTCCAGCTTGCTCCTTTGCTAATTCTTGAAGCTGCAGCACTTCAGCCGAACAGAAGGAGCTAATGGAGCCGGTAATATTCAGAGTGTCATTACCTGCATGGCAGAGGATTAGCATTGTCTGCTAATGCTCTTTACTGGGTCACGTCTCTCTTGTCAGACACTAATTGAACGTGAAGGCTTTGATGCCTTGCACCCTACTTGTACTGCGGTCCTCGGGAGCTATGTCCCTTGGATCCAGAGCCAGTCTTCCAATTCACTGTCTCACCCCACGCCCCCAGCCAGAGACTGAAGAACCGACCTGCAAAGCCTTGTGTTTGTCCTGCCCTGATGGAATAACAATATAAACGTCATCGCTGAGTAGTGGGCAGATTGCAGGAAGCTGGAATGTCAGCAAGGTGGAGTTACTGTGAGTATTGGGAGCGTTAGCAGCTATCTCCTGCTCTGCCTGAGGGCTTGGGAAATGGGACGGTGCTTTGAGTATTTCTGTTACCCGTGCAGGATATCCTTGCTGCCTGATCTGCTGATTCGTGCAGTGTTGTTTGATATCCTGCAAAGTTCAAAGGTCATGCATAAACCTGGTGACCCTGCCTGCAAGCTGTTGCTGGGTGTTGGTAATGTCAGGGCAGGGTGTAAGGGGGCCTGTGCTTGGGGGTGGTGCCAGAGAGAAGCCCAGGTTGACCCTCTGCCGTACCTTGCTGCCTGGGATGCCAGGCTTTCAGATGGATGTTGAACTCGGGCCTTGTCTGCTCATGGAAGTGAAAAGAAAAAATGGTCAGGCTTTTGTAGAACAGTTGAGGTTTCCCCTTGTGTCCTAATGCCAGTTGCGTGTTTATATTGCTGTTTCTGGGAGCTTACGTTACACTGGATACCGTGAGAAAGCGACACTCAGCAGCCTCAGTGCGAAGTTTTCCTGAGGTGACGGTGTTTAATTAATAGCTGGAGGTTCTGTGCAGCTGTGAAAAGCACTTTGAGCTGATTGCCCCGGCTCGGGGACGAGTTTTAACTGCCGGCTGCAGTGGGGGTATGTCCTTTGCATTTGGTGCAATGTCTGTGAAGTGTGGGTAAGACTGGTTCAACCAGTTCCCATCTCCTCTTCTGGGAGCATCTGTTTTCATGTCAAGAGTTAGTGTTCGACTGCAGCTTGCTTTCGGTATTTGCTGAGTGCAACACCTTCCTCAACGGCCTGTCAAAGCCACTGCCTCCAACAAGGGACAAAAAACTCACCCCATCCAAGCAAAAATCAGACATGATGGAGGAACATGTGAGTGCTGGTTTCCATCTCAACAACAAAGATTGGGTTCTTACTCTGTTCAGTAGTGCCAAGGGAGTGTGGAATTTGCCCTCCGCAGAGGTTCTCCAGTAGTTTGCTGGCTGGTATGACTGCAGGCAAAATTTTGGGAGGAGAGGTGAAATTATGGCAATGTCCCGCTGGCCAACATGTAGGCCAAGAGTTTCCCTACAAAGTTTATTACCCAACTGGGCTGAGTATCTTAATCTCTTAGCATCCACTATTTCTCACCAGACACTTCTCTCCCACTTTTCCTGTCGAAAGCCCAGGTTAATAGTGTTCCAGTAGTCAGCTCAGGGGTCCTCACACAAGTTGCCATGGCAGCCCCAACTAATTAGCAGTGCAGCCATCTTGGAAAAGGGAGGTTATGGAATTCAGAGGTGGATGTTGGGGGAAGGTATGTGGAAGAATGCAATGCAGAACAGCTTAAACAGAGTGTCTGCCCCTACCCAGGGCTCCCCTCTGCCCTCCCTGCCACTTCTCCAGTATCAGTGTTGAGATATTTGGGATGAAAGGAGTCCAGGTCAATAGCTCCGTGAAGGTAGCTGTACAAGTCGATTGGGTGGTAAAGAAGGCATATGGCATGCTTGTGTTCATTAGTTGAAGCAGTGAGGTCAAGATTCAGGAAATTGTGTTGCAACTTTATAAAATCCGGTTAGGCCCCATCTGAGATGTTGCATTCGTTTCTAGTTGCCCACCATAGGAGGGAAGCTGGAGGCTTTGGATAGGGGACAAAGAGGTTTCTCAGGATTCTACATGAATTAGTTGGCTTGTGCTGTAAGGAGAAGTTGGACGTACTTGGGCTGTTTTCTCTGGAGTGGTGGAGCCTAAGAGGAGACCTGATACAAGTCTATAAAATTATGAGGGATTGATCAGGTAGACCACACCTATATTTTTCCAGGGTCAGAATGTCTAATACTAGAGGGCAAGTATTGAAGATGAGGTAGGGAGAATTCAAAGCAGATTTCTAAAAAGTTTTTTTGTACACAAAAAGTAGTGTGTGGCTGGAATGTGCTGCCAAGAATGGTACGATAGGCTGATGGATATGGAGGGCTGGGCTTTGTGCAGGTGAAAGGAATAGATTAATTAATCATCATTAGCTTAATTAGTTTGGCACAACATCATGACCCAAAGGGGCTGTTCCTGTGCTGTGTTCTATGAAAGGAAAGTCAACTTGATTTCCCTTGTGTTGTGAACGGTTGAGCGTGGGGTCTCTGATCTCCACTGTGGTCTCAGCTGAATGGAGGAAGATCAGAGACCCACGCAGTCCTGACTTGAAAATATCTTGTGTATCTTTCATCATCACTGTGTCTAAATTGTGGAACTCCCTCCCCAGCAGCACCTTCACCAGAACCTCAGTGACTCAGGGAGGCAGCTCAGTAGCACCGTGTTCAAGGGCTGAGCAACCAAAGCCCAGTGAGTCCCACACGATGAGAGTAAATCAGAACTGGAGGGAAAACTCCTTGTCTTCAACCTTAAGAGTGTGTGTGTGTGTCTGTCTGTCTGTCTGACTCTCTCTCTCTCTCTCTCCCCCTCTCTCTCTCGCACTCTCTCTCTCACCCTCTCTCACTCTCTCTCTCTCGCGCTCTCTCTCTCTCTCTCTCTCTCTCTCTCCAGAGACGCTGCCTGACCAGTGGGTATTTTCAACGTTCTCTGCTTTTATATTGGATGCGGGAAGAAGATTGTCATGGTATCTTGGGCCCAGGAGGGGCAGAGGTTATCCTTTTCAAAAACTTTTTAACACAGAGCATCATTGGTTTACTCTTGTTCAATCAGTTGAAGGAACTCTACCAAACAGAATTCCTAGTAGATTTACATTCTTCAGTTAACCTTTCTACCTTGGAATTTGGAGCAAAATACAATAGATTATTCCCAGTGAGGGGGTACTAAAAATGCAAGGGCATAGGTTTAATTCAGAAGCAAAAGATTTAAAAGGGGACTTCAAGGGTAGCTACTTCATGCAAAGGGTGGTATGTATTTTGATGGAGCTGCTGGAAATAGTGGCTGAGGCGGGCACATTAGCAATGTTTAAAAGACATCTAGATAAGTACATGGATAGGAGAGGTTAGGGGATATGGGACTAGCATGGATGAGTTGGCCTGTAAGGCACGACTCCATGCTGTGTGACTATGGGGGGAAATGGATACATGACAGTTCAGGTCTGCATCTAGTTTGGGCCTCTGTCAGTACCCACTGCTCCAAGTGTTCAGTGTTCTTTGTGCCATGACGGTGTAGTGGTTAGTGCGGCGCGATTTCATCTTGGAGTGTCAGAGTTTGGAGTTCATCTACAATGTCCGTAAGCCTTCCTTGCAGAATGCGTGGGCTTTCTCCTGGTGCTCCAGTTTCCTCCCACGGTCCCAAGATTATTGATTAAGTGGTCACTGTAAATTGTCCTGTGATTAGGATAGGACTGAGTTGTGGGGTTGCTGGACAGCTCAGTGGGCCGAAAAGGCCTACTTGCGCCGTTTCTCAATCAATAAACTCACAGCTTCACTCAGTTAATTTGGACGTTTTCAGGCATATAGGGCTACTCAACTGGTTTAAAACTGTGATCTGGAGCTTGTTCCCTTCCACCAGTTAACCTGTGGCTTCAATTTATTGTCAACGTACGCACTGTCTATATCACCGTATACAACCCTGGGATTCGTGTTCTTGCGAGTGTATACATTAAATCCCAGAAACACGATAGAATCCAGGACAGGCCATGTCGAACAGGATGGACAAGCAACAAATGTGCAAAAGAGAAACTGAAAATACAAAAGGAAAAAAATAAACAATAAGTAAACAAATATCAAGAGCATGAGCTGAAGAGTCCTTGAAAGTAAGTCCATCAGTTGTGGAACACTTCACTGATGGGGCGTGAAGTTGAGTGGTTTAAGAGCCTGGTGGTTGACGGATAATCACTGTTCCCGAAACTGGTGGTGTGGATCCTGAGGCTCTTGCACTTTTTTGACTGATGGCAGCAGCGAGAAGAGAGCATAGTGGGGATTCTTGATGATGGATGCTGCTTACCTGTGACAGCATTCCATCTAGATGGGCTCAATGGCGGGAAGGGCTTTATCTGTGATGGACTATCCACGACTTTTTGTAAGATTTTCTGTTCAAGAGCATTAGTGTTTTCATAGCAGGCCATGATGCAACCAGTAAATATATTTTGCAGCGCACTTCTATAGAATTTGTCAAAGTTTTAGTTGTCATGCCAAACCTTCGCAAACTTCTAAGGAAGTAGAGGGGCTGCCGTGCTTTCTTTGTAAAATGATAACACTGAGGAATTTAAAGTTGGGGACCCCCTCCACCTGTGATCTTCCGATGAGGGCTGGCTCATGGATCTCTGCTTTCCTCCTCCTGAAGTCAGTAATCAGCTCCTTGGTCTTACTGACATTGAGTGAGACACCACTCAGCCAGATTTTCAATCTCCCTCCTTTTGCAGATCCGTCACCACCTTTGATTCGGCCAGTGACAGCAAACTTAGGTCTGACACTGGAGATGTGCTTAGCCTCATAAGACCAGGGGGCTAAGCACAGTGCCTTGAGGTGCAGCTGTGCTGATGGAGATTGTGGAGGAGATGTTTTTGCCAATCCAAACTGACTGGTGTCTGCAAGTGAGGATTCAAGGATCTAATTCCACAAGGAGGTACTGAGGCCAAGGACTTGAAGCTTATTGATTAGTTTTGAGGAGATGATAGTATTGAATGCTATCAGTCAATAAAGAGCATCCTGATGTATGCACTTTTGCTGTCTAGATGTTCCAGGGTTGAGTGAAGAGCCAAGGAAATGGAATTTGCTACTGACCTGTAGTGTCAATGGAAAGGATCCAAGTCACCCCTCAGGCAGGAGCTGATTTGTTTCATGACCAACCTCTCAAAGCTCTTCATCACAGTGGATGTAAGTGCTACTGGACAATAGTCATTGAGGGAGGGTTGTGTCTCAGTCTTGTTCAGAGAGGTAATGCCTAGAATGCATGAGTGCTGCTGTCAGAGGGATTGGAATTGGTTTATCAGTGTCACGTGTACCGAGATGCCTTGTAAAGCTCGTATGCGTACCGTTTATACAGATCAAATCCTTACACAGTGCTCAAACAAAACCAGTGCAGAATAAGGTGTACCAGCTGCAGAGTGAGTGCAGTGCAGATAGACAGGAAGGGGCAAGATGATAACAAGTTTTGTTGTCAGCAAGAGTCCATCTTATCAGACTAGGGAACCATTCAATAGTCTGCTGACATTGGAGTGGAAGCTGACCTCGAGCCTGGTGGCATGTTTTTTCAGGGTTTTGTGTCTCTGCCCGATGGCTAATGGAGAATGTTGGTCTGGGTGATCACGCTGGCTACTTTACCGAAGTTTGTGGAGGGGAGGCTGTTTTCTGTGCTGTGCTGAGCTGTGCCCACAACTCTGGAGATTCTTGCGTTTATTGGTAGAACAGTTGCCATATCTAGCCATTGTGCATTCAGATAGGATGATTCCGAGGTGCATCGATAAAAATTGGTAAGAGTCGATGGGGAAATGCCAAATTTCTTCAGTGTCCTGAGGAAGCCTGCTGTTAACCTGGTCCAGATCTCTGATCCCAATCTGTTCCACTCAACTAACATAGAAACATAGAAAATAGGTGCAGGAGTAGGCCATTCAGCCCTTCGAGCCTGCAGCGCCATTCAGTATCATCATGGCTGATCATCCAACTCAGAACCCTGTACCTGCTTTCTCTCCATACCCCCTGATCCCTTTAGCCACAAGGGCCATATCTAACTTCCTCTTAAATATAGCCAATGAACCGGCCTCAACTGTTTCCTGTGGCAGAGAATTCCACAGATTCACCACTGTACCGAGTGAAGAAGTTTTTCCTTATCTCGGTCCTAAAAGGCTTCCCCTTTATCCTTAAACTATGACCCCTCGTTCTGGACTTCCCCAACATCGGAAACAATCTTCCTGCATCTAGCCTGTCCAATCCCTTTAGAATTTTATACGTTTCAATAAGATCCCCCCTCAATCTTCTAAATTCCAGTGAGTATAAGCCCAGTCGATCCAGTCTTTCTTCATATGAAAGTCCTGTCATCCCAGGAATCAATCTGGTGAACCTTCTCTGTACTCTCTCTATGGCAAGAATGTCTTTCCTCAGATTAGGGGACCAAAACTGCACACAATATTCTAGGTGCGGTCTCACCAAGGCCTTGTACAACTGCAGTAGAACCTCCCTGCTCCTGTACTCAAATCCTTTTGCTATGAATGCCAACATACCATTTGCCTTTTTCACCACCTGCTGTACCTGCATGCCCACCTTCAATGACTGGTGTACAATGACACCCAGGTCTTGTTGCACCTCCCCTTTTCCTAATCGGCCATTAACATCAGATTGCTTGTTGATCTCACACTACTCTCGGTACGCACAGATAGGCTGTTGTGTTTCCTGTAAGGCTTTCTTTGGCTGAGAAAGGATTTGGATGGATCTGAGGTAGATGCTACAGAAAGGCATGTTTTTTCTGTTAACAATAGCACTGTCTGCTAGTCTGGTTCTGGCCACTGTGGAGGTTGCCTCAGTACATGTTGTGTGATGGTGGACTGCTTCTACAAATCACTAACTATACCTCCACTGCTCAGTTCAGTTGTCACAAAAAGGTTACTGAACTGATGGCCAGCTCGTCCTGCCTCCAGTGGCCCGGCCAGAACTGAGGTCTGAACTCATTGTTCCATTCCTATCACCTGCACCAGAATTCTCAGTGAAGGAAGCAAGCTCTTTGTATCTTCTCATCTTTTTCTGAGGCAGTTCCTTGCAATTGAGGATGGTTCTGCACAGGTGAGGAGAAGGTGGCTGATGGAGCAGATGGGGGGCAATTTTGTGAGGTGTGTTCTTTCGGTCATTTACCTCTGTGTATGTCCGATCCATCCGTCGGTAGTTCTCAGTCCCGTGGCGGGTGCTCATCGTTCCATCTAAATAGGCATGGACCTGGGATTCTAGGAAGTGTGGGGATACTGCTCTTTCTCCCAGGAAGACTTGCCCCATGATACAAAGCACAGGGAAGCTTTGCAGAGGGTGCAAAAGAAGATTTCTGGATGCTCTCTGGATTAGAGGGCATGTGCACAGGAGAGTTTGGACAAAGTTTGGTTGTTTTACTCTGTAGTGGTGGAGGCTGAGGGGGGGAGACCTGATCGAAGTTTATAATGTTATAAAAAGGTTTGATAAGACAACCAACAAATATGTTTTCTAGGATCGAACTGACTAATACCAAAGGACATGCATTTAAGTGAGGAGCAGCGTTCGGAGGAGATGTGTGGAGCAGGTTTTTCACACGGTGCTGGAGGCAGATGGAATAGAGGCATTTAAGAAGCTCCTGAATGTGCAGAGAATGAAGAATGTAGACCTTTTGCTGGCATAGTGTAATTAGGTGTTGTTAGTGTAATTACATTGAGTTTCTGTGCTGTACTGTTCTATGTAACATCTTTACCTCAGTCCACTTGATCATCTCTAACTGTGAGTGATTAGAGTGCTAGTTGAGGATCTAATGTTGAGAATATGAGCAACATTGACTGAATATAATGAAGGCTTCATTGCTGGGGACACTGTTCTGGGATAGGGGATGTGAATGCTGTAATAGTTATCCTCATGGTGCTTTTTCAAAAATCATATTGATAAGATCTTTCCTGTGTTTTCCTGCTGTAGGTGCTCTTAGTCTCAGAAACATTGGGAGGGCAGGGGTGTCTGCCGTCCATGCACCATAGCCTGTGCCGGGACTGAGTTCTTGATTGGCAATCCTTTCCTCCGATAACTGGTGGGAAACTAAAGGTGATGATAAATTTCATCATCTGTGCTTGTCTTCACTGAGGGGTGGAAAGTTTACATGTCATTGACAATAAGACCTATCAGTTGGGAGCTGTATTGCATATTGTGGGCAGTTTGGTGGAGGACTTGTGATGGTTTGGATGACAGCTTGCATGTATACAAGGGATTTGAGTGAAGTGCATTTCCGATGTGATGATTATGACACAAGACTTTTAGTCAGGCAGAATCAACTCAGGATCCAATGCTAGGATCAGCTTTTGGTAACCGGGATTGAGTAGTGGGGGGACCCTGGTGATGAAGAGTGAGTAGTGGAGAGGACCCTGGTGATGAAGAGTGAGGAGTAGTGAGGAAACCCTGGTGATAAAGAGTGAGTAGTGGGGAGACCCTGGTGATGAAGATTGAGTAGTGGAGAGGACCCTGGCAATGAAGAGTGAGTAGTGGAGAGGACCCTGGTGATGAAGAGTGAGGAGTAGTGAGGAAACCCTGGTGATAAAGAGTGAGTAGTGGGGAGACCCTGGTGATGAAGATTGAGTAGTGGAGAGGACCCTGGCAATGAAGAGTGAGTAGTGGAGAGGACCCTGGCAATGAAGAGTGAGTAGTGGAGAGGACCCTGGTGATGATTCCTGTATTTCAATTCAGTTCATCTTCCTGGAGATGGACACATTTGCAGGATCTCTGATGTCCTCAGTATCTGCTCTTTCCAGATGTGAAAGATGAGGCTGCAAATTAGAGTTATACTTTTATACGTTAGACACAGGCCCTTCCGCCCATATCCATGCATTTGTCCGTGTGTTTTTTAAACATTGTTATTGTTTCCACCTCTGAAGCTTCCCCCGGCAACTCTGCATATACTCACCTCCCTCAGTGTGTAAAAAGTTGATGCTCAGTTCTCCTTTCAATCTTCAGGCTCCCCTACCCTGGGAGAAGGTTTATGACTATGTACCCTATCTGTGCTTCCACATGATTTCATACACCTCTTGTTTTAACAGCCTCTGAAAGTGCTATACTCCTTTAGATGCACCTGGAGAGTTGGCCCTGATTTGGGGATTGGTTGAAGTCTGTGGAGAATGAGCCTAAATCAGGGTCAGACTTGCTGGGTCATGGCTCTGCAAGGAAAGCCATTTGTGATGGAGTTCACTATTTGCCACAGCTGAGGGTTGGAGGACGTGGCCACAAACTGCCGCAAATAAGGAAGGCACCCGTGCTCGGACAAGCAGAATGCAGAGATCTTGAACAGGAACAGAAAATGCTGGAAAAGCATTTTTGGACATCTTGAATAACAAGTTTTCATTATTCTGGCCGGGAGATTACTTACCAAAGATCTGGAGCACTTACCCGAAGACAGCATAGTGGACACAGCTGGTAGAGCTGTGGCCTCACTCTTCTTGTTCAAAACAGGGTGCAGAGAACTCTACCGCATCCGCAGGCGGACCTCCTTTTCCAAGGACATCAATGTCCTTGGCTTCTCTTGTGAGATGAATTTTAGCAGGCTTTGCTAGTTCAGAAGTAGGAAAGCAGATGGCAAATGCGAGATTATCCACATTGGAATGAAAAATGGACAATCAGATTATTATTAAAATTGTGAAATCTTACAACATTGCTGTTGTGCAGATGGAGATGGGAGTGGTGGTGCATGAATCACAAAAGGTTGGTTTGCAGGTGCATCAAGAAGGCAAATTAAATGTTGGCCTTCATTGCTGGAGGGATTAAATTTAAGAGCAGGGAGGCAATACTATGACTATACAGGGTACAGGTGAGATGCCATCTGTAATACTACAGGCTGTTTTGATCTCCTTACTTGAGGCTATGAGGTTCACCAGGTTGATTCCAGGGATGAGGGGTTTCACCTATGAGCAGAGTTTTATTCTGCTCACTGGAATTCAGAAGAATGAGAGGGGATCTTATAGAAACACATACAATTTTGAAAGGGATAGATAGGACAGAGGCAGGGAAGCTGTTTCCACTGGTAAGTAAAACTAGAACTGCGGGACATAGCTTCAAGATTTGGAGGAGTAGCTTTAGGACAGAGATGAGAAGAAACTGTTTTTCCCAGCGAGTAGTGAATCTGTAGAATGTTTTGCCCAGGGAAGCAGTAGAGGCGGTCTCATTAAGTAAGACTCTTGGCAGTGTGGAGGATCAGAGGGACCTTGAGGTCCGAGTCCATAGGACGCTCAAAGCAGCTGCGCAGGTTGACTCTGTGGTTAAAAGGCGTATGGTGTGTTGGCCTTCATCAATCGTGGAATTGAATTTAGGGGATGTAATGTTGCAGCTATATAGGACCCTGGTCAGACCCCACTTGGAGTACTGTGCTCAGTTCTGGTCGCCTCACTACAGGAAGGATGTGGAAGCCATAGAAATGGTGCAGAGGAGATTTACAAGGATGTTTCCTGGATTGGGGAGCATGCCTCATGAGAATAGGTTGAGTGAACTCGGCCTTTTCTTGGAGCGAAGGAGGATGAGAGGTGACCTGATAGAGGTGTATAAGATGATGAGAGGCATTGATTGTGTGGTTAGTCAGAGGCTTTTTCCCAGGGCTGAAATGGTTGCCAAAGAGGACACAGGTTTAAGGTGCTGGGGAGTAGGTACAGAGGAGATGTCAGGGGTAAGTTTTTACGCAGAGAGTGGTGAGTGTGTGGAATGGGCTCCCGGCAACGGTGGTGGAGGTGGATACGATAGGGTCTTTTATGAGCTTATTAGTAATTTCTAAGGTAGGGACGTGTTCTGCACAGCTTTGTGGGCTGAAGGGCCTGTATTGTGCATTCACAAGAAAAGCATAAATTATACATAAACTGTACACAATTTTACAAGAAAGAACACAATTTGAACAACAAAAGTCCATTTTAGTGCTAAGTGGTCAGTGATAATGAGGTAATTAGGGATGTTCACAGAAAGCCCTCTGACTCTGTGTCCTGGGATGTTCACAGAAAGCCCTCTGACTCTGTGTCCTAGGATGTTCACAGAAAGCCCTCTGACTCTGTGTCCTAGGATGTTCACAGAAAGCCCTCTGACTCTATCCTAGGATGTTCACAGAAAGCCCTCTGACTCTGTGTCCTAGGATGTTCACAGAAAGCCCTCTGACTCTGTGTCCTAGGATGTTCACAGAAAGCCCTCTGACTCTGTGTCCTAGGATGTTCACAGAAAGCCCTCTGACTCTGTGTCCTAGGATGTTCACAGAAAGCCCTCTGACTCTATCCTAGGATGTTCACAGAAAGCCCTCTGACTCTGTGTCCTAGGATGTTCACAGAAAGCCCTCTGACTCTGTGTCCTAGGATGTTCACAGAAAGCCCTCTGACTCTGTGTCCTAGGATGTTCACAGAAAGCCCTCTGACTCTGTGTCCTAGGATGTTCACAGAAAGCCCTCTGACTCTGTGTCCTAGGATGTTCACAGAAAGCCCTCTGACTCTGTGTCCTAGGATGTTCACAGAAAGCCCTCTGACTCTGTATCCTAGGATGTTCACAGAAAGCCCTCTGACTCTGTGTCAGTCCCCTGAAAGATTCTGTCAACATCCTGAATGGGTAAGCTTGAATTTCTGCCTCTGTTGTGGGAGTGGAACTGCTGGCAAGCATCTGCACTTACCAAGGAGGGTCTGCTTTCGATCAGCAGATGGAGATGGTTGGGCAACATGCACAGTCCTCGGGAACTCGGGTGCTGAGGGTGCAGAAATTAGCAGCACAATATACTTCCTTTGTGTTACAACCACAGTGTTTTCCTGTGACCCCCATTGACCTCTGATTTGCCAGTGTTCCTTGGTGCCATGATCATCCATTCTACTAGCCTCTGTCATTGAATATCTCCTGAATACCTGCCCCTTTGACCAAGTATTTAACACACTTATCCAATGCAGCTCAAGTATAGCTTGGCAATTCTCCTGTAACATGCTGCTGTGTTATAAAACCAGAAGCAATGATGATCCAGTGCAAATGAGGAAGTAAAGGAAATTAGTGAACAGAAATTACTACATATATTAAAAAGCCTGAAAGCTGATTATCAATAGCCAGATAATCCACACAAGAGTTGAGATGGAGCTTTGGAAATTTACACAACACTTGGAGTATTGTGTGCATTTCCGGTTACCACACTATAGGAAGGGTATGGGTGTACTGGAAAGAGTGTAGAGGAGATTCACCAGGATGTTGCTTGGAGTGCAGAACTTCCGTTTTGGAGAGAGATTGGATAGGCTGGGCTTGTTTTCCTAGGAATAAAGTTGACCTAATAGAGGTACATAATATTATGAAAGGTATAAATAGAGCAGGTACTATGAATCTTTTCCCCATGGAAAACAAGCCAGTGTGGGTTTAAGGTGAGAGTACGATTCTAAAATGGATCAGAGGGGAATTTTTTTTTAACAGAGATGTGCGTTTAAAAGGCATTCAGACAGACATTTAAATAGGCAAGACATGGAGTGGTATGGTTCTAATGCAGGCAGATTGAGTTATTGTAGATTGGCACAATGGTTGGCATGGACAAGGTGGGCAAAGTGCCTCTTTCTGTGCTGTACAACACTGTGACACTACATTCTAGTGTTTTGAAAAAAGGGGCTGTGGATGCTTTGATAGTCACATCCCAATATTCTGTGGAGACTGGAATGGTTCCCGAAGAGCTAACATGACCCCACCGTTTGAGAAACGAGGGAGTCAGAAACAGTTGACCCATTAGCCTGAGATCAGTGATAGGGAAAATGCTTGAATTTGTGATAAAAGATATCACGTTAGAAAGTAGAGCGCATTTGGTGCTGTTGGATTTTCAGAGGGCCTTCGTGAAACCTCACCCAAGGAAAAGTGAACACATCGAGTAGCAGATGACTAGAGGAACAGTAAGGTTTAGGTCCCTCTCAAGCTGTGACTTGTGAGACAAGCACAGTGCGTGGTGCATAGGCCCAACGATTTATGCTATATAGCAATAATTTGGCTGAGGGGACCAAATATCAAGTTATTCAGTCAAAACTAAGGAGGGAGGTGAACAGAGATAAGGATGCAGAGAAGTATCAAGAGACACCAACAAACTGAGCCAGTGACATCTGTGTGGTGGATGGAGTACCATGTGGACAAGTACAAGGTTGTCCACTTTGGTGGACATTAATTGAAATGATGAGACTCAGATCAAGTCAGATGAAAATGAAGAGTTTCAAACCGAAATATCAATAGTTTTTTTTCCATCAATGCTGTTGGACCAGCTGAATCTCCAGCAGTTGTTTTCAGTATTGTTGGGCTTGAAATTCTGCCCTGTGTTCTTTTAGGAAGAGAGACAACTAACACCGGAATATAGCAAAACGTGGCTTTATTGCAGAATTCGTAACTGGCACAGCGAATCCACGGAGTCGCTGGAGAAGGCGTTCTGTTTTCCCCTTACAATCTGCTCTTATTTATACCCCTTTTCCCCCCAGCACAACCCCGCTACATATTAGGTAATATCGGGCACTTGTGTCCATCTTATTGGCCCGCAGCCATATGCTCACGAGTTACCTGTTTCTTTTGTTTACTGAATCGCGTGACACTAGTAGTTTCGATGTAGCGGGGTCCCCAGTTTCGCTCCCCCCTCCCTCGCATTCCAGCTTCCTAACATGATGTGCGTTACGTGAGCCACTCCTGACCTGTAATGGCGGTCCCGAATTAACCCCAACACGAATTAACCCCGACACAAATTAACCCCAATACTAATTAACCCCAACACTCCCTCCCTTGGCCTCCCAGAGGCCACATCCCCACATCCCTTACAATCTTTTCCGAGGCTGCCGGGATCAGGCAGGGAGGTGAGTGTCCCCCAGCACTCTTTGACGTGTCCTCCCTATTTGCACATCCTGATTTGTCCGACCTAGGGTCACAAAATATGGGTAGGGGTTCCCTAAACATTCGCAATTTTTACAAGTAGCATGCAACATTTCAGAAAACTTATTCAAAAACAACTCTCAATTTCCTCCTTGGTATGGCCCATTCCAGTCCGTGTTCTCCCATAGTGCGTCTGCTTTCGGGAGGGCCTCGATCGCCCCTTCCACCGGGAACAAGGGTGCCTGGTACGCCGGTGGAGGTCCATCCTTTCCAGTCAAGGCTCGATCTATAGTTCGGACCACTAGGGTCCTGATGCAGGGTATGCAACAACAACCACACGTGATAAAGATAGCAATTGAAATAGACAGTCCCAGTGCCAACTGTCCAAGTAGGACCCCCCATTCCCCAAACGTACGTTTCAACCAATTCAGCACTGGGTTATTGACTCCTGAGTGTTGCTTTAGCTCATTGGCCAGGGATCGCAATTTAGTCAAGCCCTTGGTTAGTGATCCGTCCGGGCCTGTATTGTTCGCTATGGACATACAGCACATGTCACCAAACAGGGCGCACACTCCGCCCTTCTCTGCTAAGATCATGTCTATGGCAATTCTGTTCTGCAGGGTCATTAGGGACGTCTGTGATAGCTGCTCGTGGACGGCTTCCGCGATGTCCCTGGTTAGATTAGCCAGCCTCTGAACGTTATAGTGGATCAGGTTGATCCGGTTGACATTTTTATTGGTGGTGATTGGGAATATGGCTGAAAAAAGTGGAAAGCTCTCAAAGCCTGCAGCTACCTCGTCTGCCAGTTTATATTCGTCCGGGATGTTTCTAGCCTGACCGAGAGCATCAATCCATATCCCATTGGGGTTCCTTTCCCCCCTTTCAGTGAGCGCCCTCTTGTTCCTATACCACCTCCCGATTTCATCAGGGATTGGGTTGAGGGTGTAGTCCCCTGGATTCTTTGCCGCAATGAAAAGAGGTACATTTAGAGTGATCAGGGTGCAGATCCCCTCCCAGTTTACAGGTAGCCAATTATATAGGACCCGTTTCCCACAGTACCACCAGAGGTCCGCTCTGCTGACATTCAGCCTGGTGGCGTTTTCGGTGCCAGTAAGACTGATCCGGGTAGAACATGCACTGTCAGGTAAGTTGCCCACTCTGTAGGGCTGATCCGATGGGGACAGGTTAGTAACGCAAGTGATGTTCCTGATCGGGTCCACCCTAAAGGCTGGTGGGGTCACATTGGCCGGGGCCATGGGGAAATAGGTTTCCCAGGACTTACACCCGGCAGAGGGGTTGGTTAGTGACATGAGTTCGAGGGCGCAACGGAAGGTGTCGTTTCCTTCCTCGAAGGGGCTGGGACTCATGAGGAGTGTGGGTTTCCCCGTAGCACATACCCAGCAGTCCCCTATCGCTGCCTGGGTGGTGTATTGGACCACTCGGTCAACCCAGGCGTTTGCTTCCACGTACCCTGTCTCAATTGCAATATACTCCCGGGGAGTTATCTTATTCGTGTCCGAACTCTTTACCAGAACAGGGCTGGCTGTGGGACCCAATCCTGGGTCTGTGTGGGTTCCCAGATTGATCCGGATAATTCCCCATGGGTCTCGGCCTGTCACGTCCGCCCTTATGATCAGGTAGAGCACGCCCCCTGCCCCCTGTTCTTTGACCCGCGATGAGTGGAGCAGGTCTGTGACGACCATCCCTTCATACTAAAAGGGTTGTGTATTTCTTCCTTGAGTGTCAGGATTAACGGATTCACTCCCTGCTTTCTTCCCCAAA
This sequence comes from Hemitrygon akajei, assembly GCF_048418815.1. NCBI lineage: Eukaryota > Metazoa > Chordata > Chondrichthyes > Myliobatiformes > Dasyatidae > Hemitrygon > Hemitrygon akajei. The sequence continues at coordinate 7,792,606 of NC_133143.1, read as the reverse complement.
CAGAGCCCCTGTAAAGGCTCACCTTCCTCTTAAACTCATAGTAGGGTTTGGAGGACCCTCGATTGTTTGGCCTCTTATCCAGCCAGGACTGGTCTGGGCCTGTCCACCACCATACATTTATCCATGCGCTACACTCCTTTACCCCTGGGTTCGGGTATCCCAAGGTGAATGGACACATGTAGACATTATACCCAGTCCAGGCTTTCTTGTCGCCCCAACAGTTGATCACATCGCACAGGTCGAACTGGAATGTCCTACCTGTATGAGGGTCCGCATTAAGGATGATATTCGCTCCGCACGCATCTCCTCCCCTTCCCGCTTCGGCCATCGGCGCCTTACCTAGGAGCATTACTCCTACCCATATCAGGGTTTTCCATGGCGTCATCTTCCTCGGCTTCCTCCTCCTCTATGTCGGAATCGGGATCAATCGGTCTTCCTTTCTTTGTCTTAGAGCAGTGCGAGAAATGGTGCCAGTTATTGTCCCCCTCCCTTCCTACCTTGAGTGTATTGTTTGAAATTTCTGTAACGGTACGGGCCATGCCATCGCTGCTCGCTCCAGGAGGAGCGCCCTGGCTGCCGCAGGTAGACCTCATCTCCTATTTTTAGCGGCAGCTCGGGGGCTGCATCCTCAGGGTGGGCATTCCTGACTTGCTTAGCTATGAGCCTCACCATCTGGCCCAGGACTCTCATGTATTGGGTCATGTCCTGATTCATTGTCTCCCAGTTTTCCTCCCACCGTGGTGATGTGCGCGGTCCGGGCATGGAGCGCCCTGTCAGTATCTCGTGTGGTGTTAGAAAGGTTTCCCCATTCTTTTCTTGCCGCATGGACATCAGAGCCAGGGGGAGAGACTCCACCCAAGTGAGCTGGGTGCCTGCCATTACTTTTGCAATTTTGTCTTTTATGGTTCGATTTGCTCTTTCCACTAGGCCCTGGCTTTCCGGGTGGTAGACACTGCCGAACCGATGGGTTATCCCTAGAACACCCTCTACTCTGGCCAAGTGTTCGTTTTTAAAGTGGGTGCCATTGTCTGTACAGACTTTAGTGGGGACACCGTATCGGGGAATCAGTTCCTGGGTAAGGATGTTGACCACCGTCTCACCATCCTCCGCCCTCGTGGGGAAAGCTTCTACCCATCTCGAGAATCGGTCCACTACAACTAACAGGTATCGGTCGTTCTTGGGGGTCCTTAATCTTGCTCCCATGTCCGTGAAATCCATACAAATTTCCTGCCATGGTCCCGTGGGGTTGGGGAATTTGAGCATCGGATGAGGCAGTGGTTTCCGGGCATTGTGTTCATTACAGATTTTACATTCAGCTCTCAAATTTTCCATGTGCTCCTTCAATTTTGGAGCCCACCAGTGATTCTTTATAAGTTTTATTACCTTGGCTATCCCTATGTGGGTGGGCCCATGGATCTCCTTAAATAGTGACGGTAGTAATGCCCTGGGTGCTACTATCTCCCCTCCCTCGGACCGCCATATATGGTGGTCCGTATCTCCCATAGTGAAGTGTTGTCGAGCAGCTCCCTTGTTAATCCACCCCTGACGCTCTGCTTCCGATGCTGCCCCCTGTAACTCAGCAAGGTGGAGCAGAGCATCCGCTTGGAGCAACGGAGCGACCTGTAAACCTCGGGATTCCGGCTGGGCCAGCGGGCGGGGTGAGCCAGGAGGTTCACAGTCTGAGGTGTCCCTCCCTGACCTCAGGGTGGGCATTTGAATTGCGGCTTTCGCCGCCCTGTCGGCTGCATCATTACCTCTAGCCTCGGGGGTGTTTGAGGAGCTGTGGCCTGCCACCTTTATCACTGCGACCTGAGTCGGCAAGCGGACTGCCCTTAACAACCTGCGGAGAGGTCTCTCATGCTTCACCGGGGTACCAGCCGCGGTCCTGAAACCCCGCCGGATCCAAGCTGCTCCCTCTATATGCACAGCCCCCCACGCGTAGTTAGAGTCGGTGTAAATATTGACTCGCAAACCCTCACTAAGCTCTAAGGCGCGCAGGAGGCCGTAGACCTCGGCCAGCTGGGCTGAGGCTGGTTGTGGGATCTCGGTCACCAAATGCTAGTGGCGGCAGCTTTTTTATTAACGTGTCCAGATCAGTACGGGCCCAGGGGACATACTTCACCCCCCCCCTCCCTGTGTGGCCAATAGGGGACCCTGTAGACCCCGCCAGGAGACACCATCCCCCGGCGTGCTATCCCCGTCCTCCAAGGGGTCGGGTTCGTTAGCCTGACCTATGGACGGGCTGCCTTTTACCAGTGTGGCTCGCAGTCCAGACCCTGTGATTACTACCGAGTCCTCCTCAGGAGGCTCGGTCTGTCGCCTCAGCTCAGGGTCTCTCTTGCCACCTAGAATCGTGAGGGCGGCATGCTGGAATGACTGAGTGGGGAGGTTCGGAGGGCAGGCACCAGTCTGGCCAGTCCTCCCCTACCTTCGGGAGGGCGGCATGGGCTTTGTGTGCCCTCGCCTCCTCCTCTGTCAGGGCAGTGAGTTCGTTTAGTTGCTGGCTGTGCTGCGTTAGCAGGGTGAGCATATGTTCTCGGATGGGGTCCTCTACGTCAATAATACCACCTTTTATTTCCATCATAGGAGCTTGGACATTCTCCTGTGGGGCTGACGGGACTGATGGTGCTAGATCTGCTTTGGGTGGCTGGGGGGGCTCTGCATATGGTGGAGGGGCCGTTACTGGGATATTGTGATGCGGGGCATGAGCGGCGTTAGACCATCCGGAGGGAAATGGTGGGTAAAGAGGCTGGTGGTCTATGATCCACTCTGGGTCTGCGGGGTCAGTCTCGGGGTCTGAACACGTGGCTGACTCCGTTGGTGTGGGGCGCGGGAGCACGGAGTTCCCCGGCGGTTTGTCCGCATGCGCCTGGAACCGGGACAGGAATTCCTTGAGATACACATCCTCATCCTCTAATTTGGCTACGGACTTGGATTTCCCAAAAAACTTTCGTTTTGCCTCCCCTCGTCTGTTTTCCATATCATTGAGGACACGAAGTTGAAATTCAGCCAGTAAGGAGAGGATCAGAAATGGTTGGTCATCAGCTGGGAACCATCCTTTGTCTCTCCACGCCTGAAGGCTTTTTTCTAACATGGGGGCCACAGTCGCGGACTCCTTTTGGGTGAAGTCTGAATCAGGGGGATACGTGAGATGGACTGCCACAAACCCCAGTTCCGCGGTTGTACTTGCCGGATGGGCGGTGCCCGATAGGGGCACGGTTGTTAAAGGTCCAATGCCACGCGGAAAGTTTGATTGCATTGATCCCTTCCCAGGCCAATCCCGAGACTCCCACTTTGGGGTCAGACTCATTGTGAGCTCCGTCTTCCATTTGTGTGGCGGGGCCTGCTTTATTCCCTCCCAGGCAGGGGGCGGATTACCTAATTTTATCACTGTTCTGGCAGATGTTTGGGGATTCGCTGCCAGGTTATCCAAAATTTTAGCCATGTGAACGGGGTCTACAAGGGTGCGTCGAACCTCACTTAGAAGGTGGTCTTTCTGGTGGGGTGCCTGGTCTAGTACCTTAAGTACATTGTTGGGGTCCATAATGGCATTATCTAACAATAGCTGCGATGTAAGATTAGTGCCGTGGTTTAGGCTCAGTCGCCACCACGGGACACCAGGTTGTTCAACACGCAGGTGTCTGAGTTTTGGTCACTTAAAGTTGAAGTGTTCCATGGCTCCCCAGTGCACAGAGAGGATCAAAATGTGGGACAGTCGCCTTTCAAAACCTGACCTTCGCGTGGGAGATTTCTCCTCTTAACAACCGGTCTAAGGTAGGCGCAGTCAAAATCCCCGTGCACTAAGGTGTACCACGGAACACTTTCTCCTCCTCACTTCTTACCTTTTAATGCCCTGTTGGAGACCTCGGCGACAGGGTATGGACCATGCCACCGTTTTCCGTTCCAGGTGAGCTTCCCCGGGCCTCGGAGGAACACTTCCACTCCTACCTTGATGGTGTCCGACCCCTGCGGCTGCTCACTGTTAGTTTATTGAACTCGCACAGTTATCAATTTTACCATATTTCTAAAAACTCTCATATACTCTGTTACTCAACACACCAATGTCTGAGTTTTGGTAACTCGAAATTGAAGTGCTCCATGGCTCCCTAGTACACAGAGAGGATCAAATGTGGGACGGTCGCCTTTCAAAACCTGACCTTCGCGTGGGAGATTTCTCCTCTTAACAACCAGTCTAAGGTAGGCGCCGTCATTATCCCTGTGTACTACGGTGTCCGCAACTTAATTCTCCTCACTCCTGAGACTTTTATGCCCATCGTGGGCGGCGGGTACCCTCACTCAGAAGACTTTTTCACGGGCGGAGAATCTTCCTAAAAACAGATTAAGAGTTAGTACTTACCAGTCACGATTCTGCACCGGGAATGATCTCTCCCAGGGTAATTTGGGGTTGGTGAGGATCCGTCAGCAGACAAGATCTAACTCAGTGATTCAACTATCTAGTGGAAGTCTTCGATATAACAGGCACTTCCTGACCTTAGTCGAGCTTGCGGCCGCAAGTTGTCTGCCGTCGGACCCGCCAGCCTGTGTTGTCTCTCCCTCCCCACGTCGGGGTCACCAAATGTTGGGCTTGAAATTCTGCCCTGTGTTCTTTTAGGAAGAGAGACAACTAACACCGGAATATAGCAAAACGTGGCTTTATTGCAGAATTCGTAACTGGCACAGCGAATCCACGGAGTCGCTGGAGAAGGCGTTCTGTTTTCCCCTTACAATCTGCTCTTATTTATACCCCTTTTCCCCCCAGCACAACCCCGCTACATATTAGGTAATATCGGGCACTTGTGTCCATCTTATTGGCCCGCAGCCATATGCTCACGAGTTACCTGTTTCTTTTGTTTACTGAATCGCGTGACACTAGTAGTTTCGATGTAGCGGGGTCCCCAGTTTCGCTCCCCCCTCCCTCGCATTCCAGCTTCCTAACATGATGTGCGTTACGTGAGCCACTCCTGACCTGTAATGGCGGTCCCGAATTAACCCCAACACGAATTAACCCCGACACAAATTAACCCCAATACTAATTAACCCCAACAGTATCTACACACTCTTGTGTCTAAAGTCAAGCTTATTGTCATCTGCAAGAGTGCATGCACACCCAGGTGCAGTGAAAACAGAATCACAGGAACATAGCGTTAGATGTACACTATTCACTAAACTTAACTGATGTAAGGTACCCCATGCAAGGCTTATTGAGAAAGTAAGGAGGCATGGGATTCAAGGGGACATTGCTTTGTGGATCCAGAACTGGCTTGCCCACAGAAGGCAAAGAGTGGTTGTAGATGGGTCATATTCTGCATGGAGGTTGGTGACCAGTGGTGTGCCTCAGGGATCTGTTCTGGGACTCCTTGTCTTCGTGATTTTTATAAATGACCTGGATGAGGAAGTGGAAGGATTGGTTAGTAAATTTGCTGATGACACCAAGTTTGTGGGTGTTGTGGATAGTGCGGAGGGCTGACAGAGGTTACAGCGAGACATCAATAGGATGCAAAACTGGGCTGAGTTCAACCCAGATAAGTGTGAAGTGGTTAATTTTGGTAGGTCAAATATGATGGCAGAATATAGTATTAATGGTCAGACTCTTGGCAGTGTGGAGGATCAGAGGGATCTTGGGGTCCGAGTCCATAGGACACTCAAAGTAGCTGTGCAGGTTGACTCTGTGGTTAAGAAGGCGTACAGTGCATTGGCCTTCATCAATCGTGGGATTGAGTTTAAGAGTGACAGGTAATGTTACAGCTGTATAGGACCGTGGTCAGACCCCACTTGGAGTACTGTGCTCAGTTCTGGTTGCCTCACTACAGGAAGGATGTGGAAACTATAGAAATGGTGCAGAGGAGATTTACAAGGATGTTGCCTGGATTGGGGAGCATGCCTTATGAGAATAGTTTGAGTGAACTTGGCCTTTTCTCCTTGGAGTGACGGAGGATGAGAGGTGACCTGATGGAGGTGTATAAGATGATGAGAAGATAGTCAGAGGCTTTTTTCCAGGACTGAAATGGCTAACACAAGAAGACACAGTTTTAAGGTGCTGGGGAGTAGGCACAGAGGAGATGTCAGGGGTAAGTTTTTTACGCAGAGAGTGGTGTATGGAATGGGCTGCTGGCAATGGTGGTGGAGACAGATACGAGAGGGTCTTTTAATAGACTCTTGAATAGGTACATGGAGCTTAGAAAAATAGAGGGCTATGGGTAACGCTAGGTAATTTCTAAAGTAAGTACATGTTTGGCACAGCATTGTGGGCCGAAGGGCCTGTATTGTGCTGTAGGTTTTCTATGTTTCTGTAATTTTAATTGATGTTTAATTTCTTTCTTAAATGGTAGGAGATAGGCAAACGTTGCCATTGAAAGAGACCTGGATATGTTAGCACACCAACACTGAAAGCTGATACATATATCCCAGGCAGGGTTCTGTAATGTGGTTGGTAATTGTGTTCCCACATGGCAGAAGGTGCCTGCAGGAGCTGACAAATCCATTCCACCAATCTCCCAAAACCTCATTCATATGTACAGGCTATGCGTAAGGGGGAGAACCTGTGTGCAGCTTCAGAAGTGGTTAGAAAGTCATGCAGTAAGTTTATTATTTTCAAGTGTAAAGTTGGTATAGGTCCTCATCTGGAATATTGTGCATAGCTTTGGTGTCCTTGGCTAAGGAAAGGTGTCCTTGGCTAAGGAAAGGTGTCCTCACCACAGAGAGCAGCAATAATTCACTGGACTGGCTCTGGCAATGCTGGGTCTGAATGATGAAAGATGATTGAGTTGTCTCAGTCTCTGCTCTCTGGAGTTTAGAGGTATGAGTGGGACCTTGCAGAAATAGATAAAATTCTTACAAAGCTTAGAGGGTAAATAATGAGGAGAATGAACAGTCGATGTTTTGGGTTGAGATCCTTCATTAGAACTTTGTTTATTTCCCTCCATAGGTGCTGCCAGTTCTGGTGAATTCCTCCAGCATTTTGTGTGTTCCAGCATTTGCAGATTCCTTTAAGTTTATGAATGTAGCAAAGCAGGAGTTGGTGAATTGGTAGTGATAGTGAAAGGGCAGCTGGCTTGGCTGATGGGTGGGATGTCTGGCTGCTTTGGTCGCTAGGTTCCCACATGTTCACCAAGTTCCACAATCACAAGGACTTGGCCAGCAGCCTGGGCTATGCAGCTTGCAGAACGTCAGCTGGCATTTTGTCAGTGTCTTTTGCTGCCTGTGTCCCGATCTCTCAATCTAGCATTGGCCATGTGTTCTCTACGTTGCCAATGCCCTCAGCCTAGCTCCTGTCCAATGGCACATACTGTCGGATTGTGGGGATCTGCTGTGGGAGATTCATTATGAAGATACTGCGTTCCTGCTACACTTGTGGATGTGTATCTGATGTCCCATAACTACATCCTGAGCACACTGGCTTCTGTTCATGGATTTGTAAAGTTGGAGCCTTGTACAGCATGGGGAAGGGGTCCTTCAGTTGATCTTGCCCATGTTGCCTAAGTTGCCCACAGAGCTAGTTCTATTTGCTTGTCTTCAGCTCCTATTCCTCAACCTTTCCTTTCCATCTTCTGTCCAAATGTCTTATTCAGTGCTAAAGCAGAGTAAGCTCATTAGCATTTGGTGAAGAATATAACTAAAGAATTGTTTTAAAAGAGGGTAACAGAAGGACAGCAACTTGGTGATGCCTCACTGACTTCTGGTGTTGATACTGTGGAGTTTTCACTTTCTTCCTGTTTCCTGTCTCGTTTCCTAGGCACGTGGGTTGGTAGGTTAATTGATTGCTGTGAATTATCCCTAGCGGTCTGTAGGTGAGTGGTCGCTAGAGTCTGGAGAGAGTTAATAGGAACATGAACAGAATAATGAAATGGCACATTAGTGTGAAGGGGTGGTTATGGGTCAGTGTAGAACTTGTGGGCTACAAGCCCTGTTTCTCTGCTGCATCACCTCTCTGTGACTCAGTGAGGAGAAGGAACATTGGTGATGCAATGCTGGGTAGAAGGAAGCCATTTCTGAAGGACTGGCGATGCCAGAACACCAAGTCTCTGTCAGATGAAGTCTGGCATGTCCCTGAAGCTGAGGTTTGGGTGGTCTGAATTAAGTCACCCACCAGCTTTCAGTAAGTTGCTGTGGGAGGCACTGTCCTTGGCAAGCTCACTGAGCTGCTCCTTGGCAAGCAGTCCTTTCATTTCATCTCCTTTCGGTCACTTCTTACCGCAGTACCTTTGCTCGACAATGCTTTTCACAATGCAGTCTTCTAGAACAGGTTCTCCCAACCCTTTTTATGGCATGGATCCCTACCGTTAACTGAGGAGTCCGTGGACTCCGGGTTGGGAGCCTCTTCCCTAGAGTCTGACAAGCAGCAAAGTGCTTCCTAACCTCTGAACTACTTTTGAAAGCTGTTTACTGGTGTAATGATGGCAAAACATTAGCCAAATGGTCTTGACCCAAAACATTGCCTGTGTATTTCCCTCCGTAGACTCTGCCTGCCCACTGGGTTCTTCCTCCAGTGTTTTGTGCGTTGCCTCAGATTCCAGCGTCTGCAGCCTCTTGTGTCTCCTCTACTCCTCTATGCCCGGACTGACCACCCATCTTATCTATGCCTCTTGTGTCTCCTCTACTCCTCTATGCCTGGACTGACCATCCATCTTATCTATGCCTCTTGTGTCTCCTCTACTCCTCTATGCCTGGACTGACCATCCATCTTATCTATGCCTCTTGTGTCTCCTCTACTCCTCTATGCCTGGACTGACCATCCATCTTATCTATGCCTCTTGTGTCTCCTCTACTCCTCTATGCCTGGACTGACCACCCATCTTATCTATGCCTCTTGTGTCTCCTCTACTCCTCTATGCCTGGACTGACCACCCATCTTATCTATGCCTCTTGTGTCTCCTCTACTCCTCTATGCCTGGACTGACCACCCATCTTATCTATGCCTCTTGTGTCTCCTCTACTCCTCTATGCCTGGACTGACCACCCATCTTATCTATGCCTCTTGTGTCTCCTCTACTCCTCTATGCCTGGACTGACCATCCATCTTATCTATGCCTCTTGTGTCTCCTCTACTCCTCTATGCCTGGACTGACCACCCATCTTATCTATGCCTCTTGTGTCTCCTCTACTCCTCTATGCCTGGACTGACCACCCATCTTATCTATGCCTCTTGTGTCTCCTCTACTCCTCTATGCCTGGACTGACCACCCATCTTATCTATGCCTCTTGTGTCTCCTCTACTCCTCTATGCCTGGACTGACCATCCATCTTATCTATGCCTCTTGAGATTTTATCTATATGAAGTCACCCCCAAACCTTCTTTCCTCCTCTGGGAAATAGTGCCACCCATCCAGTCCCTCCTAATCATTCAAGCCCTTCAGTGCCAGCAACATCGTTATGAATCTTAGTGGGTCATTCTAGGAACATGGAGAGAGATATCACATGGAAACAGATCCTTTCAAAGTCCAAAGTAAATTTATTATCAAAGTACATATATGCCGCCATAAACTACCCCGAGATTTGTTTCCTTGTGGAACTCATCCGTTCATCAAAAAAAGAGATTCTGCTAACGATCACTGATGTGCTGGTATTCTGCTCGCCTCACATTCTGTCAACTCCCCCACCACCACCCCCCAGGTTCTACCACTGAGCTACACATTAAGAATAATTTACATGGCTAATTAACCTGGATTTGCATGCAGCAAGCTCCGACGAACAGTTTGTGCTCACGTCTGTTTGGTGTGTGTTAATTAAGGAGCAGGATACTGGAGTTCTTCTCTGCTTTAAAGTAGCAATGTGGGATCTTTTAAGTAGGCAGTTTAGGCCCTGGTTGTGACAGTATAGCACCCTCTTTGATCAGTAACCAGAGTTCTCAAAGCCAGCTGTGTGTGGCTTCTTGAATGAGGAACAGGAAGTCAAACAGAATAAAAACGGGCTTGGAGCGAACATTTTCGATTTGAAAGGGTCCCTGTCACATCCCCATCACAGAATGGGGGAGGAAGACAGCAGGGCGAAGGTGTGCACAGGGGTAAGAGTGGGACCTGTTGCCTGTGTGTTTGGTAAACACAGTATCCTGAATAACCAAGCACATTGTATCTGCAATCTGCTCTGAGATCCAATTCTGCACTGGCCCAGAGTAGTCAGTGTAGTGTGAAGACTGTCAGACCCAGGGCAGGTTGGATCAGAGCGCCTACCTGATTCGTGTCTCTCTTTGTTGGCTGACAGTCTTGGGCAATGCATGGAACAATGGAACCATACACCAGGCCTGTCAGCTTAACGAGGCCCAGCCAGATTTGGTGGTGGGCCCACTGTGGGTCTTGTCTCACCCTTGGAAAGCACTGTTTGACTTTGCACTTGAAGGGCCCTTTTTATTGGGCCCACAGTGACAAGTAATCAACGTTTTTGCTCATTCAGGGTCACCTTCTACCTCCTTGAAGTGTCAAGGAGGGGCAGTACTAAGGGAGCATCTCACTGGGAGGGGCGGTACCAAGGGAGCACCACACACTGGGAGGGGCAGTATTGAGGGAGCACCTCACTGGGAGGGGCAGTATTGAGGGAGCATCTCACTGGGAGGGGCGGTACCAAGGGAGCACCACACACTGGGAGGGGCAGTATTGAGGGAGCACCACACACTGGGAGGGGCGGTATTGAGGGTGCACCTCACTGGGAGGGGCAGTATTGAGGGAGCACCTCACTGGGAGGGGCGGTATTGAGGGAGCACCACACACTGGGAGGGGCAGTATTGAGGGAGCACCTCACTGGGAGGGGCAGTATTGAGGGAGCACCTCACTGGGAGGGGCGGTACCAAGGGAGCACCACACACTGGGAGGGGCAGTATTGAGGGAGCACCTCACTGGGAGGGGCAGTATTGAGGGAGCACCTCACTGGGAGGGGCAGTATTGAGGGAGCACCTCACTGGGAGGGGCGGTACCAAGGGAGCACCACACACTGGGAGGGGCAGTATTGAGGGAGCATCTCACTGGGAGGGGCGGTACCAAGGGAGCACCACACACTGGGAGGGGCAGTATTGAGGGAGCACCACACACTGGGAGGGGCAGTACTGAGAGAGCACCTCACTGGGAGGGGCAGTACTGAGGGAGCACCACACACTGGGAGGGGCAGTACTAAGGGAGCACCTCACTGGGAGGGGCAGTATTGAGGGAGCACCACACACTGGGAGGGGCAGTACTAAGGGAGCACCTCACTGGGAGGGGCAGTTCTGAGGGAGCACCTCACTGGGAGGGGCAGTATTGAGGGAGCACCACACACTGGGAGGGGCAGTACTGAGAGAGCACCTCACTGGGAGGGGCAGTACTGAGGGAGCACCACACACTGGGAGGGGCAGTACTAAGGGAGCACCTCACTGGGAGGGGCAGTATTGAGGGAGCACCACACACTGGGAGGGGCAGTACTAAGGGAGCACCTCACTGGGAGGGGCAGTTCTGAGGGAGCACCTCACTGGGAGGGGCAGTATTGAGGGAGCACCACACACTGGGAGGGGCAGTACTGAGAGAGCACCTCACTGGGAGGGGCAGTATTGAGGGAGCACCACACACTGGGAGGGGCAGTACTAAGGGAGCACCTCACTGGGAGGGGCAGTTCTGAGGGAGCACCTCACTGGGAGGGGCAGTATTGAGGGAGCACCACACACTGGGAGGGGCAGTACTGAGAGAGTAGCTCTGTGAGAGGGGTGAAACTAAGGGGGTGGTGTACGGTGGTGTAATGGCAGTGTTTTCACATTCTCGGTTGTGCAGTGTTTAGTGCGGTGGGATTTAATTGACCAAAGGTGTGGGAAGAGATCCCTGCAGTGTAACTGGTTTCTCTCCCTCTACTGCTCTTTTGCTGAAAGGTATCTGTGAGTTAAACTTGGGACTGATATATTAATAGAGATGTTTTGCATCATTCAGCATTTCGTGAAACGTAGAACAAAAATACCTTTCCATTTATATTGCCCCTTTAAAACAACAATCACCTCAAGCTATTTCGTAGCACCATTCTTTTATTGATGGGCCTCACGTACAAGGCTCATCCCTAATGGTCCTTGAGAAGTCTTGGACCATTGCTGGTCCTTCTGGTGAAGGTGCTCCCACAGCTCTGTTGGGGAGGGTGTTCCAGCGTTTAGATGACGTGATGACGAAGGCCTAGTGAGATATTTCAAGTCAGGATGATGTGTGAAGATGAGTGGAAGTGCTGCCTTGCCAACCCCACACTTGGTGCTGGGAATGATCAGTTGAGAAGTTGCTGTTTAAATTATTACAACACATGTTGTTAATAAATAACACAGTCGCCACTGCCAATCAAAACTGGGTGCTGATTCACTGACTGATGGAAAATAACCCAAGTAACAAAAGTTTGGACAGAGAGGCATGTTACGGGTTTTGAGGGCGGAGAAGCGAGTAATGGTGGAGACATAAGGGAATTTGGGGCTTGTGACTCAGCCAGTGGGGGAATGAGAAGATTGAGGGGTGCACTAGGGGTGGTGCAGCAGCCCCAGCAGGGAGAGTTGAAGGGAGAGGGTGAGGATTTCACTCACTGACAGTGTTTTCAGACAAGGAAGCATGCTCCTCGGCCAACCTCATCCATGTTACCCAGTGAACCAGTCTAGTCCCATCTGCCCACATACGGGCAATCACTGTCCGATCCACGTACTTATCTAGAAGGCTTTGAAAAGTTGCAAATGTGCCCATCTCAATCAGTATACTATTGCTTATACTAAATATGCACCACCATTCATATGAAGACACGGCACCTGCTGCATCCTTTGGATCTCTCAGCCTCTAATCATAACCTATGACCTCTTGTTTCCAGCATGCTCTCCCTTGGAAAAAGACTGTTTACCCTTGTCCAGACCCTTCATGATATAGTATTGAATTGAATTCACTTTATTTCTTACATCCTTCACATACATGAGGAGTAGAAATCTTCGTGTTACATCTCCGTCTGTAATGCAATGTGCAATCATAGTAATTTATAATAAATAGAATAGTCAATGTAACATAGAATACACTCAATTCAGCGTGAATTAATCAGTCTAATGGCCTGGTGGAAGAAGCTGTCCTGGAGCCTGTTGGTCCTGGCTTTTAAGCTGTGGTACCATTTCCCGGATGGTAGCAGCTGGAACAGTTTGTGGTTGGGGTGACTCGGGTCCCCAGTGATCCTTCAGGCCCTTTTTACACACCTGTCCTTGTAAATGTCCTGAATCATGGGAAGTTCACAACTACAGATGCACTGGGCTGTCCGCACCACTCTCTGCAGAGTCCTGTGGTTAAGGGAGGTACAGTTCCCATACCAGGCAGTGATGCAGCCAGTCAGGATGCTCTCAATTGTACCCCTGTAGAAAGTTCTTAGAATTTGGGGCCCCATACCAAACTTCTTCAACCATCTGAGGTGAAAGAGGAGCTGTTGTGCTTTTTTCACCACACAGCTGGTGTGTACAGATCATGTGAGGTTCTCGGTGATGTGGATATTGAGAAACTTAAACGTGTTTACCCTCAAGCTCAGATCCATTGATGTCAATAGGGGTTAGTTTGTCTCCATTCCTCCTGTAATCCACAACCAACTCCTTTGTTTTTACGATATTGAGGGAGAGGTTGTTTTCTTGTGTTAGAGAGATGACTTCTTCCCTGTAGGCCGCCTCGTTATTGTTTGAGATTAGGCCAATCAATGTAGTGTCGTTGGTAAATTTAATTAGCAGATTGGAGCTATGGGTGGTGACACAGTCATGGATGTACAGGGAGTAAAGGAGGGGACAATACACAACAGCCCTGAGGGGCTCCTGTATTGAGAGTCAGAGGGGTGGAGATGAGGGAGCCCACTCTTACCACCTGCCTGGCGATCTGACAGGAAGTCCAAGATCCAGCTGCAGAAGGCAGGGTGAAGGCCAAGGTCTCTGAGCTTCTTGTCGAGCGTGGATGGAACTATGGTGTTGAATGCTGAAGTGTAGTCCAAGAACAGCATTCTCACATAAGCATCCTTCTCCAGATGTGTAAGGACGATGTGTAGAGCTGTGGACATTGCATCGTCCGTCAATCGACTGTGTCAGTAGGTGAATGTTGGGTGGTAACACGCTGCAGAGAATACCTCTATTAGGTCGCCGTTCAATCTCCGACACTCCAGAGAAGAACATTATATCCTACTCTGTTCCTTAACGGCGAGCTTGTGTAGGGAGAGGGACAAAGAATCAAACTGGAGTTCACGTAAATGGGATTCATGTAGATAGGTATAAGGTGGGCCGATGGGCTGTTACTGTGTAAGTACGTCTCCTCCTCCTTAGAATATACTGAATAAATAATGGCATTGGAATAGATTCTGTGAAGGTCCATTGTGTATGTGGAGTAGACCAGGGTGTAAGTCAGCTGTTCCTTGGTCTGTGTGTCAGATTAATAGATGGATTGAAATTCTAGAGCTTCTTTAGGTGTTCCCATGGCAACAGTAAGTGTGTCACAGTGGCTTTGGCCTGATGGTGGTCTAGCTTTGTAGTCCCGCCCCCTCTCATTTTCCATCCTTGACTGAATTCTCCTGAGGGTACTATCAAGTCAGCACTCCACACAGCCGGCAGCATCCCCACCTTCCCATCCCCTCATCTGTAGTTCACCGGAAAACTTGCGGTCAGCGCTGGTCACCATCAGCTGGTGAGACATGTTGAAACAGGACCTGGGTCTGTAAGAACTAGCCAACTAGAGAATGGAACTGACTCAGACTTAACCGGCTGGAAATGTATTCATTGTGCACCCAGTTCAGGTAGCGAGCGGGATGGTTCCTGAAACTTGAGATAACAGGTCGGTTGGTTTGTTGCTTAGAATAGTGTCTGGCCACTTTTTATATCTCACTGGCAGCTCCTGAGCCTGCCTGAGCACTGTACAGAAGGTAAAACTCCGATAATTCACCACTGAATTTTACTGTAATCTTGATAGTTCAGAATCTGGCTTGGTCCTTAGTCGGGAATGTAAGCACGGGAGGGGGAGAGAGGGAGGTTACAGAGGTCTGGGTAAAGTAGATGCAGAGAGAGAGAGCGTTTCCAGTTGGTGGGAGGGGTTTTCAACTAAATGCTACTGTCGTCACCAAAAAAATGAAATGAAATGAGCGATTCCGGAAAAATGTTGGCTCCTTGAGCAAGGTGAGGATGTGCATCTGACCGTGGGGAAGTTGGGCAAAGATGAGGGCCTCGAGGAGTGGCAGGATCCTGTGGTTAGGTCAAAGGGCTGTTCTTGCTGCACGTTCAGACAGATGGGGTGTGGCTTGATTTGTGTATTCCCCTCCCTGCTGTAGGTTTCATAAAGAAAGTGGTTGTAATGAGGGGGCAGTGTGGTCGTAGGTGATCGTAAAGGGGAATGTACATTACTGAAGCAAGTTCAGCAGAGACTGCCATATTTAGAATTCCATTGAGTACACACGATTGTGACGTTGTTGAATGGTCTGTTTGAAGCCGAATTACAGTTCTGCTTAAAGTCTGTAGCCTCTTGAAAAATGTTTTAAGTTTGTTTTGTGCTCCTGTGGTGGAGTTTGTTCCACAGCACGGCAGGAACCACTGAGGGAGCACACATCCCCTCTGTTCCATCTATCAGCAGAGCCAGGGCAGGGGAAACACCTCGGCCAAACCCAGCTTTGTAACAGGCAGGGAAGTCAAAAACCTGGGGCATGATTTTGAGTTGAGGATTTGAGAGGAATCTTCACAGAATCATACATTTCACAGCACAGAAGTTTATTCATAATGATGTGTCCTTTGGGCCACATCCTTGGGTCATGACCAACCATCCTTTCAAACTAATCCTTCAGCGATCCCACTTTACTCTCCCCACATCCCAATCAACCAGTGGTGAGTGGTAGAATTAGAGGGGAATGTCAGGAGACTAGGAAATAGGAATAATGTTGGGTTTGTGTAAATTGTGTGGTTGAGGGTTGACGTGGATGATGCGCTGAAGTATCTGTTTCTGTGTATAATCTATAGCTGTTGGCATTCAGCTTCTAACCCCCCCCCCCCCCCCTCTTCCTGGAGGGTACAGTGGTTCCTTGGGAAACAAAGAGGAAGTCTGATTGAGTGGGTCTAGTGCAGTACCACTGCCTCTGCAGCTTTGCGGAAGATGTGGGCCTTGGTGTCCAGTACCAATTCCATCAGGACTCTGGAGGTGACGTGACGCCTGGCTTTTGCTGTCGACATTATTGGATCATTTGTTGACGATGCAGGTGTGGTCACTGGCTGGGATGCCATCAGCAGTAAGCGGAAGTAGGCCACTGGCTCTGCAGAGATAAGGTATACACTTGACTGCCACAAGGAGATGCCGCCAATCATATCTTTAGCCAGTAATGGGGAAGTGGTTTCCCTGCAGCTGATGTGAGCTTCTTCCTGAGAGAGAACCATCCTGTCAGTGACGGACTCTCCACTGCCGCCGTTTAATACAGCTGGGTGACTGGATAAAAGAGTTGTGGAGTCAGAATCTCGCTACGTTTCTGCTTCAGCTTGTTGGGAATTGATGTGACTTAGTTGGACTTCTAGTTCCTCACACATTTCATTTGGCCATCATGCAAGGAGTAGTTATGCTGTAGCACCATCTTGGATTACCAAGAATCTGGACTTTCTTTACGCAAGTAATTACTCTGAAGGCTCATTGAGCAACTTCTCCCTTCTCTGGGTTCAGATCCTGCCCAGAGACTTGTGTACGACACCTAGGTTGACCCTGCAGTACAGTCCGAGGGAATGCTGCCCACTAAAGGAACAATCTTTTAGATTAGACATTGAATCATCGCTCTCAGCTGGGAGTCAAAGATCACCCTTGTCTGCAAGGGGTGACCTGGCCAGTATTCCCCCTTCTATCCATAGTGCTAAACCAATTTATCTGGTCATTCCAATAAAACCTTGCAGGCATTGGCAATAAGACAATAACATATTAGCAGAACTAGGCCATTCAGTCCATCGAATCTGCTCCGCCAGTCAGTGATGGCTTTTTTCCCAACACCATTCTCCCATTTTCTCCCTTTTAACAATCAAAAAACTATCAATTGCTGTCTTAAGTATACCCAATGACTGGGCCTCCACAGCCCTCTCTGGCAATGAATTTATAGATTCGCCACCCTCTGGCTGAAAACCTTCCTCCTCATCTCAGTTCTAAAGGGATGTCCCTTTGTGTTGAGTCAGTGTCCGTAGATCCCAGACTCTCCTACTAATGGAAGCGTCCTCTCCATGTCCACTGTATCCAAGCCTTTTTGTAGCTGGCAGGTTTCATCAAATAAATATTCTTAATAGGTTAAGCCTTTCATTCTAAGATAGTGCCAGAGAATTCTAGAAATACCCTATGGTCAGGAGGCATCTATGGAGGGAAAAACAGAACTCACCAACCGGGCCAGTATTTCATTATTATCACACTACTCAATGTGGGATCTTGCTGTGCTCAATTGAACTGCAGCGTTTCCTCTGAAGGTACCTCATTGACTAGAGAATGGGCTGGGCCATTGAAGTGAGAACTCCCCTTTCATTGTGGCAGCTAATTCCCCTCCTCAAAGTCCGCTGGGGCCCTTCCTGACACTGACAATGTGTCACTCAGTTCCTGCTCCACCTCAGAACTAACCAGCAGCTCCTTGTCCACAAACCTCTCCCCCTACACGCACAACATCCCCAGGCTGCCAGTCTCTTCCTCTTTATTTCCTTCTGGGGCAGTTTTGCCCTTGAAAAAGGTGACTAAGGTCATGTTGGGCCTAACCCGCTTTACAGCCAGTGGTCCAGCAGGTTGCTTCAGGAAGAACGGCAGTGCTAATCATAACAAATACAAGTGGGTACCTGTTTACAACAGCAGGCAGAGGAAGGATGTGAAAGGTTGAGGCACTTTCAGTGAGGTATGAATGCTGCCACTGAGAATGTCTGTAGCCAGAGGCCTTGATCACACCAGCAGCTGTTTGACAGCAGTCTTTGATTCAGTGGCTGCTGTTCCAATGTAGTGCTTTTAGACCGAGATGATGAAGGGATTTGAACAGCAAACATCTCTCTGTTAAATGGGGAAAACTTCCACATCCCTGAACTGCACCTCCCCTCACAGCCAAGGGAGGAGAGGTAACTGCTTGAGAGACTTCACTGACAAAACCAGGGGAAGGCAGCCCCGAGTGGCAGTAGCTGAGTGCCCCTCATGGAGTCAGACAGTAGAGGAAAAGGACCTTCAGCCACCCACGTCCGTACTGCCCTTTGACCTTTCCATTTGTCAACCCTGAATTACCTTTCCAATCTGCTGCTTATCCTGCCCTTTAACAGGAGCCCTCACTCTCATGCCTTCTGCCTTTACCAATTAAAAACCTATCAATTTCTGCCTCAAATCACTTCCACTGCGCAACCCTCTGACAGTGAATTCCACAGATTCACCACCTGACAAAATCGCTCCTAATCTCCGTTCGACAGGGACATCCCTTCATTCTGAGGCTGTACGTTTGGATCGTAGACTTTCCTACCAATGGAAGCATCCTCTCCATGTCCACTCTCTCCAGGCCTTTCAGTAGTTAGTAGGTTTCTATAAGGTTTTCCTCTCAAATCCATCAAGTACAGGTGCAGGAACATCAAATGCTCCTGACTCACACCCTGTACATTAGTCACATACCTAGACAGGCTACTGATCAACAATTGAATGCCCATCCTTATTTCCAGATTCCTTTCCCACTCCCATGTTTCATCTCTTTCCCGTCTCCAGCAGCCTCCATCTCAATAACTCAGGCCTGACTGCAATCACCCCGCCATTGATGGCTATGCCCTGGGATGCCAGAAATTCCTTTCCTCACTCTCTCTCAAGCTTTGTATTATCCTGCTTCACCAAGCTTGTTCATTAACGCTGCAGTACTTCAGTTTTGTCCTTCACTGCATTTGGGGTTCTACTTAAATGTTTGGGGAAGTGGGTTTTTGTTGTGAAAAATCGTATCTGTGCCATAAAGAACATTTCTCAAAACATTGTTAGTGCAATGGAGATGGAGTACTGCATTACTGTTCTGGCACCCTGCTATAGGAAGGATATCATTAAATTAGGACGTGCCCTCACTAAGTTCAGTGCCTTGACAAAGAAAAGCAAGTGCGCCTTGTTAACCGTCCTGTCAACCTGTGTAGCCACTTTTAGGGAGCAATGAACCTAGACCCTTAACAGTGCACTGTCTGTCTGCATATGACCGACTGAGAGCAGTACTTCACATTCGGCCAGGCTAAATGCCATTTCCCATTTCAATGCCTATATCTGCAACTGATCTATATCCATTATATTCCTTGTCCATTGTCTATGTTAGCCACAACACCATCAATCTTCATATCATCTGCAAACTTACTACATTTTCAACCCGGTCATTTATATATGTCACAAACAGCAGAGGTTCCTGCACAGATCCCCGTAGAACTCCGCTAATTACAGACCTTCAGCTCGAATAAGTCCCATCGACTACTCCCCGCTGTCCTCAATGGGCAAGCCAGTTCTCAATCCAAACGGCCAATTCACCATGGATCCCATGCATCTTAATCTTCTGGATGAGCCTCCCATGAGGGACCTTGTTAAACATCTTACTAAAATCCATGTAGACAACGTTCACTGCCCTACCTTCATCAATTACCCTCATCACCTCGTCAAAAAAACTCCAGTTAGTAAGGCATGACTTGCCCTGCATAAAGCTATACTGACTCTGCTTAAGGCCTGGTTTTCCAATTGTTCATAAATCCTATCCCTAAGAATTCTCTCCCATATCTTCCCTACCACTGATGTGAGACTCACCAGTCTATAGTTTCCAGGATTATTCCTGGTTCCCTTCTGGAACAACATTAGCTACCCACCAGTCTTCTGGGACCTCACTTGTGGCTAGAAAGGACACAAAGATATTGGTCAAAGCCCCAGTAATCTCTTCTCTTGCCTCTCTCAATAACCCGGAGTATATCCCATCAGGTCCTGGGGACTTATCCACCTTATTGCTCTTTAAGAGGCCCAACTCTACCTCTTCCTTTACCTCAAAATGCCCTAGCACATCAATATGTTCAGCACTGTTCTCTTTACCCTTCACATCTTGGTCCTTGGTAAATACTGATATAAAGTACTCATTAAGGACATTGCCCAAGTCCCCTGGATCCAAGTAATTGTTCCCCTTTATCCTTGAATGATCTTACCTGCTTGATCCTCAAGTTCTCCGTGTGCTCCTAATGTATGTATAGAATGGCTTAGGATTCCCGTTAAACCTTCTTGCCAAGGACTTTTCATGGCCCCTCTTGGCTTTCCTAATTCCCTTCTTGTTCTCGTTTCTGGTATCTCGAAAGGTGCAAATTTATCCTTACCTTTAGCTATCTGAAAACATAAGGAGTTGTCGCTGTTCCTTAATTGTTCACACACTGAAAGTTAGTCACCTGGCCAGGCTCTTTACCCAACACCAGACTGAGTACAGCCCCACCTCTTGTTGGACTGTCTATATACTGATTTAAGAAACCTTCCTGGATGCACATAACAAATTCTGCCACATCTAAACATCTTACTCAGAAGATCCCAGTTTGTATTTGGGAAACTGAAGTTGAGTCTCACATCATGATAACAATCCTTTTTTTTACACTTTTCCTTCAACTGCCTTCATATTTGTTCCTCGATGTCCCAGCTGCTAACAGAGGGAGGGTGGGGTCTAGTACAGTTTCATAGACTGCACCCTTCCTATTTTTGATTTCTATCCATATAGACTCGGTGAATCAGATCTCCATTATGTCCCCTATGAGTGCAGCTGTGATATTGTCCCTGATTATTGCAAATTCCCCATCTCTTTTACTTCCCTCTCTATAGAACCATAGAATCATAGAACATTACAGCACAGAAACAGGCCTTTTGGCCCTTCTTGGCTGTGCCGAACCATTTTTCTGCCTAGTCCCACTGACCTGCACCTGGACCATATCCCTCCATACCCCTCTCATCCATGTACCTGTCCAAGTTTTTCTTAAATGTTAAAAGTGAGCCCGCATTCACCACTTCATCTGGCAGCTCATTCCACACTCCCACCACTCTCTGTGTGAAGCCCCCCCCAATGATCCCTTTAAACTTGCCCCCCTTCACCCTTAACCCATGTCCTCTGGTTTTTTTTCTCCCCTACCTTCAGTGGAAAAAGCCTGCTTGCATTCACTCTATCTATACCCATCATAATTTTATATACCTCTATCAAATCACCCTTCATTCTCCTATGCTCCAGGGAATAAAGTCCTAACCTATTCAACCTTTCTCTGTAACTCAGTTTCTCAAGTCCTGGCAACATCCTTGTAAACCTTCTCTGCACTCTTTCGACCTTATTTATATCCTTCCTGTAATTAGGTGACCAAAATACAATACTCCAAATTCGGTCTCACCAATGTCTGATACACCCTCACCATTACATTCCAACTCTTATACTCAATACTTTGATTTATAAAGGCCAGTGTACCAAAAGCTCTCTTTACAACCCTATCTACTTGTGAAGCCACTTATAGGAAATTATGTATCTGTATTCCCAGATCCCTCTGTTCTACTGCACTCCTCAGTGTCCTACCATTTACCTTGTATGTTCTACCTTGGTTTGACCTTCCAAAGTGCAATACCTCACACTTGTCTGCATTAAACTCCATCTGCCATTTTTCAGCCCATTTTTCCAGCTGGTCCAAATCCCTCTGCAAGCTTTGAAAACCTTCCTCACTGTTCACTACACCTCCAATCTTTGTATCATCAACAAATTTGCCCAATTTACCACATTATCATCCAGATCATTGATATAGATGACAAATAACAATGGACCCAGCACTGATCCCTGTGGCACACCACTAGTCACAGGCCTCCACTCAGCGAAGCAATCCTCCACTACCACTCTCTGGCTTCTTCCATTGAGCCAATGTCTAATCCAATTTACTACCTCTCCATGTATACCTAGCGACTGAATCTTCCTGACTAACCTCCCATGCAGGACCTTGTCAAAGGCCTTACTGAAATCCATGTAGACAACATCCACTGCCTTCCCTTCATCCACTTTCCTGGGAACCTCCTCGAAAAACTCTAATAGACTTGTTAAACATGACCTACCACCCACAAAGCCGTGTTGACTCTCCTAATAAGTCCCTGTCCATCTAAATACTTGTAGATCCTATCTCTTAGTACTCCTTCCAATAATTTACCTACTACCGATGACAAACTTACCAGCCTGTAATTCCCCGGATTACTTTTAGAGCCTTTTTTAAACAACATGAGCTATCCTCCAATCCTTCGGCACCTCACCCGTAGATACCGACATTTTAAATATTTCTGCCAGGGCCCCTGCAATTTCAACACTAGTCTCCTTCAAGGTCCGAGGGAATACCCTGTCAGGTCCTGGGGATTTATCTACTCTGAATTGCCTGAAGACAGCAAGCACCTCCTCCTCTTTAATCTGTATAAGTTCCATGACCTCCCTACTTGTTTGCCTTGTCTCCATAGACTCCTTCCAGTTTCCTTAGTAAATACAGTTGCAAAAATCCCATTTAATATCTCTCCCATTTCTTTTGGTTCCATACATAGCCGACCACTCTGATCTTCAAGAGGACCAATTTTGTCCCTCACTATCCTTTTGCTCTTAACATACCTGTAGAAGCTCTTAGGATTATCCTTCACCCTGACTGCCAAAGCAACCTCATGTATTCTTTTGGCCCTCCTGATTACTTTCTTAAGTATTTTCTTACTCTTTTTATACTCCTCAAGCATCTTATTTCCTCCCTGTTGCCTATACATGTTATACATCTCTCTCTTCTTCTTTATCAGAGTTCCAATATCCCAGGGGAACCAAGGTTCCTTATTCTTATTCATTTTGCCTTTAACCCTGACACGAACATACAAACTCTGCACTCTCAAAATTTCTCCTTTGAAGGTCTCCCACTTACCAATCACATCCTTGCCAGAGAACAACCTGTCCCAATCTACGCTTTTTAGATCCTTTCTCATTTCTTCAAATTTGGCCTTTTTCCAGTTTAGAACTTCAACCCGAGGACCAGATCTGTCTTTATCCATGATCAAGTTGAAACTAATGGTGTTACCATCACTGGAACCAAAGTGTTCCCCTACACACACTTCTGTCACCTGCCCTAACTCATTTCCTAAAAGGAGATCTAATATTGCATCCTCCCTAGTTGGTACATTTATATATTGATTTAGAAAACTTTCCTGAACACATTTCACAAACTCTAACCCATCTAGACCTTTAACAGTATGGGAGTCCCAATCAATGTGTGGAAAATTAAAATCCCCTACAATCACAACTTTCTGTCTCCTGCAGTTGTCTGTTATCTCTCTGCAGATTTGCTCCTCCAATTCTCGCTGACTATTGGGTGGTCTATAATACAACCCCATTAATGTGGTCATACCTTTCCTGTTTCTCAGCTCCACCCATATGGCCTCCGTAGACAAGCCCTCTAATCTTTCCTGCCGAAGCACTGCTGTAATATTTTCCCTGACTAGCAATGCCAACCCCCCACTCTTCATCCCTCTGCCTCTATCACGTCTGAAACATCGGAACCCTGGAACATTGAGCTGCCAGTCCTGCCCCTCCTGTAGCCCAGTTTCAGTAATGGCTATAATGTCATAATTCCACGTGTCAATCCAGGCCCTCAGCTCGTCTGCCTTTCCCACAATACTCCTTGCATTGAAATATACACACCTCAGAAGATTATTACCACCACACACAACCTTACTATTTGTGACTTTGCATGAACTACTGACATTATTTATTTTTACCCCTGTTCCACTATCTACTCTGGCACTCTGGTTCCCACCCCCCTGCGAATCTAGTTTAAACCCTCCCCAATAACACTAGCAAACCTCCCTGTAAGTATATTGGTCCCCTTGTAGTTCAGGTGTAACCCGTTTCTCTTGTACAGGTCCCACCTGCCCCAGAAGAGGTCCCAATGATCTAGAAATCTGAAACCCTGCCCCCTACACCAGTTTCTCAGCCACGTGTTCATCTGCCAGAGCATCCTACTCTTACCCTCACTGGCACGTGGCACAGGCAGCAATCCGGAGATTACTACCCTCGAGGTCCTGTTTTTCAACTTCCCACCAAGCTCTCCGTACTCACTCTTCAGGATCTCCTGACTCTTTCTACCTATGTCATTGGTACCGATGTGTACCATGACATCTGGCTGATCACCCTCCCACCTCAGAATGCTGTGCACGCGATCAGAGACATCCCTGACCCTGGCACCCGGGAGGCAACAAACCATCCGGGAGTCTCTGTCACGACCACAGAACCTCCTGTCTGTACCCCTGACTATGGAGACCCCTATCACTAACACTCTCCTCTTCTTCCTCCCTCCCTTCTGCACTGCAGAACCAGACTCAGTGCCAGAGATCTGGCTGCCACAGCTTGTCCCAGTAAGCCATCTCCCCCAGCAGTATCCAAATCGGTATACCTGTTTTGGAGGGGAATGGCCACAGGGGAACCCTGCACTACCTGCCCTTTCCCCTTCCCTCGCCTGTCGGCAACCCAATTACCTGTACTCTGTTCCTTAGGTGTAACTACCTCCTGGAAGCTACTATCTATAAACTGCTGAGTCTCCCGAATGATCCGTAGTTCATCCAGCTCCAGCTTCAGTTCCCTAACGCGGTCTGTTAGGAGCTGCAGCTGGATGCACTTCTTGCAAGTCTCCCTGACTTCCCACATCCTGCAAGAGGAGCATTCCAACATCCTGCCTGGCATATTCTCTAGTCTGAACAAAAAAAAGAAGAAAACAGAAACTTACCGGAACCTACCCTCGCCTCTGCCTGTTTCTCGCCGAAGCCTGATTGAGCCAAAGCCGTCCCACTCCGACTCAGTCCACTCCAACGTTGGCCGCTACAACGATGGCTGCTGTATATGGCGGTCTTTCTTTTAAACCTTGGCGCGCTACGTCATGCGCCTGCGCAGTCTAGCCTCTGTTAAAGAAAAACGACCTACTCTCCGCGATGCCTTCAGTCTTCTACTCTCAGCCTCTTGCTTCGATTGAAATCTTTTCTAAAACATTGAGACTCTAGGACATCAAGCACCTATTCCTGTCCCCCTCTCAGCAAGTCTCTGTAATGGCCACAGCATTGTAGCTCCATGCTCTAGGTTCATTACCTTTATCCATAATACTTTTGGCATTAAAATACACACACTTCAAATTATCCGTCCCGTCGTATCTATTACTTTGACCTGCCTGTTTTTACTGGCCCTGACTTCTACCTTTCTCTCTATCCCTCCAGTTTCTGACATGATGGTTCCTGTTCCCGTTCCCCGGCCAAACTAGCTTAAACCCCCTTGAGTAGCACTAATGAACCTTCTGGCCAGGGTACTTGTTCTCCAGTTTAGTGTAACCCATCCCTCTTGTGCAGGTCACCTTGTCCCAGAAAAGGACCAAATTATCCAAGAACCTGAAACCCTGCCCCCTGCACCAGTTCCTCAGCCACATGTTCAACAGTACTATCATCCTATTCCTAACCTGACTAGGTCGTGGCACCAGGAGTAATCTAATGGTTACTACCTTGGAGCTCCTGCTCTTTCGACTTTTCCTAACTCCCTACCCCTCTAGCAAGACCTCCCCCCCCTTCTTTTCCATGTCATTGGTGCCAATGTGCACCATATGCTTTAGCTGCCTCTTGAAGATATCCTGCAGTCACTCTAAGACATCCTTGACCCTTGCAGCTGAGAAACAACGCACATCCTGGTGTCCCTTTGCAGCCGCAGATTCTCCTGTCCCCCAAGTGCCGAGTCTCCTATATACTGCTACTGCTGAGCCTCAGAGCCAGGCACAGTGCCTCCGGCCTGAACCCCAATGGTTCGTGCACCTCCAGAGAGCTAGACTTGTTGCTTACTTCCCCTGGTGGTCACCCATTTCCCATCTGAAGCCCCCACTCTGTGTGATCACCTCTGTAAAAGGCTTTTAGCCTCCCCGATGGTCCTGAGTGCATCTAGCTCCAGCTCCTTCCCCTGGTCAGTCAGGAGCTGAAGCTGGGTGCTGATATAGTCATCAGGGAAACTGTTGGGCACCCTGAAACCCCACATCTTGTAGGTGGAGCATTTCACTACCTTAATTACCATCTTGCCTACCTTAGGCTCCAACTTCTTAAGCTTAAGTTCTACAATCAATTGAATGATTTCAAGTGACTCAGCACCCTTTGCCCCTGTCTGTTCACACCGAAGCCTATTGAGCCAAAGTCTCCCACTCTCACCTTTGCCAACTCCCACAATGGCCGCTCTACTTCAACCTCGCTTCTTTTCATTGGCCCTTGCTAAGTTACTATTAACCCAAGCAAGCTCTCGCTCCACAGACAAGTCCCAACAGGTCCTGGTTGCTTTTAAACCTGGCGTGTAAAATCTACAAGGAACTGTCTCCAGCTCACTCTGTGACCTCCTGCTCTGCAAACAAGTCCTGACAGGCACTGGTCACAGATCAACCCAAAAGTGATCAGTAGCCCGATTTAATGCAGGCATTATGTATGCACAGGGCTATTTTGTAGGCACATAAGATAAGAGGGGCTGTTAGGAACTAAGGATGGGTCTGGGTTAGGTGGACATTCACTCAGCAGTTGGGTCTCAAGGCCACACTGTGTTGTTGGGAAAGTGATGGAGGGATAATGATGGAACTTAGATACAAGAACTTATGGTGGACAGGCATCAGGGAGCTCTTTTGAAAGCCTGTTCCCCAGCGTGAAGACCACACAACATAGGAGCAGAGTTAGGCCACAGTCAGCTATGACAATGAATTCCACAGATTCACCACCCTCTGGCTAAAGAAGTTCTTCCTCCTCTTCACTCTAACTGGATGTCCCTCTATCCTGAGGTTGTGCCCTCTGGTCCTAGACTCCCCACTGTAAGAAACACACTCTCTGCATTCACTCTATCTGGGCTTTTCAACATTTGATAGGTTTCAATGAGATCCCCATTCTTCTGAATTGCAGCAAATACAGGCCCAGAGCCATCGAATGCTCCTCATATAAGCCCTTCAATCCTGGAATCATCTTCATGAATCTCCTTTGAACGCTCCCCAGTGTTGGCATATACTTTCTTAGCTAAGGGGCCCAAACCTGCTCACAATATTCCAAGTGAGGTTTCACCAGTGCTTTATAAAGCCTCAACATTGCATCCATTAATTGAAGGGGAGTGCCTGGTGAGAAGTCATAACAGCAAGCAAATACAGTAAACCTTAAGACTTGTCCTTGCCTCTGCCAGTCTGTGCAGAATGATAGATTTATTTACAGGCAAGCAATGTCATTCTGAACCGGTTGTTCATAAGAACCTCTGAACTTCATGTCACTGTAAAGATCTCCATCTGATATTGTACAGTGAATCTGGGGGCCTGGGAACAATGCTGTCTCCATCTCAGCCTCTTATACTAGAGGACAGACATGATGTTGCAAGGAGCGATTTGCCTGGATATAGATGGTGTTAGGTTGAGTGATCTTCATTCCTGGAGGAACAAGTTATTGTTCAATGGCTCAGAGGTTCATTTATTATCAAAGGATGCAGCTCTGAAATTCCTCTTCTCTAGATAGCCATGAAACCTTAGAAAGCAAACGAGGCAGTACAGTCATCAACCTCCAAATCCCCCCTCCCCACACAAAATAAAACAAACAAAAATGGAACAGACGTATCAACTGCCAAATCCCCCCCCCCCCCCCCAGCACACAAAATAAAATCTGAGGTATCACCTGTGAATCTGTTGTGTCTGGTGTTTCCAACGTGGCCTGTTCTACGTTGGTGAGACCCGTCATACACTTGGTCAAGCATCTTCACTCCATCTGCCAAAAGTGGAAAATCCCAGGGCCAAACATTTTAATTCTGATTCTCATTCCCATTCTGACATGTCAGTCCAGGCCACCCTCAGGCTGGAAGAGCAACACCTTATATTACGTCCTCCAACTTGATGGTATGAACATGGATTTCTCCTTCTGGTGGAAAAGCTCCCCCTCCCCTCTTCTTCTATTTCCCAATCTGGCCTCTCACCTCTTCTCATCTGCCTATTGTCCTTCCCTTTCTCCTGTGGCCCACTCTCCTCTCCTATCAGATCCCTTCCTTTCCAGCCCATTATCTGTCCTACGCACCTGGCTTCACCCATCACTTTCTGTATCTCTTTGGATTTCCAGCATCTGCAGAATTTCTCATGTTCATTATTTATGGTAATATTTGTTTGATGTGCAGTGTGTGGGTGCCCCATGGTCTAGAGGAACATTGTTTCATTTGTACAGTCAGCTGACAACCAACTTGAACTTGATGTGCACAGAACGCAGGGATATGGACCATGTGCAGGCCAGAAGGAATTAGTTTGAGTGTCATTAGCTGAATTAGATTAGTGGATCATCATGCCAGTTCGTGTATGTTCCAGAGATGCTTGATTTGTATATTGTTGACAAGAGATACAGATGCCATGATAGAAATAGAAGTTCTTGCTTAAAGTGCCAAATGATGGTCATGTAAAACCCACATTTAACACTGCTTAACAGTGTTTCAACAAATCTTTGCTGTCTGATCCTCAGAGGAGCATATCATTGCAACTTATTGTTAAAAGCTATGACTTGGGGATTACACATGCAGAGTTTTTTCTATCAGTTGCACCATCTGGCCCTGTCACACTGACTGATAGTCTGGTTTATACACAAATGCTGCAGTGAAGGTTTAGATTTGTGCCAAAGAAACATCGTTAACTGTCCACTACAGTGGTCCACGTGTCCATTGGGAGGCCAGCCCTAATATCTTGGTTGGTGCTGAATTCTGCAAGCCCAAGCTAGTGTGGCATTTGATATGTGGGGCAAATGTTCAGCTGGGGCTCCTCCTCCCACCTGCTGTTAGGCTCTGGGTTTGGAATGGGTATGAGCTGAGCCCCCCACCATGACGTTCCTAGTCCCACCTGCTGTTAGGCTCTGAGTTTGGAATGGGCATGAGCTGAGCCCCCCAGTCTGACTTTCCTAGTCCCACCTGCTGTTAGGCTCTGAGTTTGGAATGGGTATGAGCTGAGCCCCCCAGTCTGACTTTCCTAGTCCCACCTGCTGTTAGGCTCTGAGTTTGGAATGGGTATGAGCTGAGCCCCCCACCATGACTTTCCTAGTCCCACCTGCTGTTAGGCTCTGAGTTTGGAATGGGTATGAGCTGAGCCCCCCACCATGACGTTCCTAGTCTCACCTGCTGTTAGGCTCTGAGTTTGGAATGGGTATGAGCTGAGCCCCCCACCATGACTTTCCTAGTCCCACCTGCTGTTAGGCTCTGAGTTTGGAATGGGTATGAGCTGAGCCCCCCACCATGACGTTCCTAGTCTCACCTGCTGTTAGGCTCTGAGTTTGGAATGGGTATGAGCTGAGCCCCCCACCATGATGTTCCTAGTCCCACCCGCTGTTAGGCTCTGAGTTTGGAATGGGTATGAGCTGAGCCCCCCACCATGACTTTCCTAGTCCCACCTGCTGTTAGGCTCTGAGTTTGGAATGGGTATGAGCTGAGCCCCCCAGTCTGACTTTCCTAGTCCCACCTGCTGTTAGGCTCTGAGTTTGGAATGGGTATGAGCTGAGCCCCCCACCATGACTTTCTTCTACATTTCAAAATGTTGCTGTCAGATGTACATAACGTGGAAGTTCCATGGCAACATTATTATTAGTTGTTACTTAGTAGCTTTATATCAGTTCTCCTTTTCTGATTTTTGTAGTTATGTGCAATTCTCACAGTTCTCATTGACTGTAGGTTTACAAGGATGCTGCTAGGACCCATGGGATTTGGTTATGCAGGGGTTGGGTAAGTTAGGGATTTACTCCTTGCCGTGTTGAAGATGGAAAAATAATTTTATAGGGGTGTATAAAATCATCAGAGGCCTAGATAGGGTGAATGTACTCTGACTTTTTTCCATGCTTATGAAATCAAGAACTAGAGGGCATAGGTTTAAGGTGAGATTGGAAGGATTTAATAGGAACTTCAGAAGCAAATTTTTGACACAGTTAATCTATGTGGAATGATCGACAAGAGGAAGTGGCTATGGCAGTAACAATAACAGTTAGACAGGTACGTGGATAGGAAAGGTTTAGAGGTTTGTGTCAGATTAAGCTGTATTGGATGGGTGGGTGTGGACCAGATGGGCTGAGAGACCTGTGTCCTCCTGTATGATCTGACCTTTGAACAAATAGTTCACGGGGTTCAGTACATTCCATCGGATCTGTGTAATGCTGGGAGAAGTATTAAGCTCTACTCTCCCTCTGGAGCATTTGCTGTGGCTGTACAATTTCCTCAGCCGTGGCCCTTGCTGATGCTCACACACAGTTGGTGCAGAATTCCTGGCAGCCTCCTACGTCATTCCCGGCCCATGACTCTTCAATCTGTGCACCCAGTGTTTGCTGTCTAATAACAGTGCTGGGTGTGAGATTCAACCCTTCTTGGCTCAGTCAGGAAGTTGAGTTTCTCGTTGCACTTTGGAGAACATCATGAAATCGGCAGTGCAGCGTTAAATATGTGCTGTGCAGACCATGACCAAACCTGCTTTCAGATCGACTTTGATCCATTTTGAAGAAGAGCAGAAGCTTTGGAGAATATTTATCCTTCAGTCTGATGCCAACGTTTGAAGTAATTGAGCTGTGTAAAGTATTCAGCATGGCACTGAAGCACGGTTTGACAGATGTATTCTGTCAGGTAGCCAGGGTCTACTCAGCAGGTCAGGCAGCCACTGACAATTAATATTTCAGGTCAACGACCCCTTCCCAATGAAGGGTCAGTGACCTGAAGCATTAATCCTGAATCTGACTTGCTGAATGGCTCCACCATTTTCTCTTTTCAATTCTGGCTCCCAGCATCTGCCGAGTTTTGCATCTGGTTCATTCTATGGCTGAGCTGATCATTATTACAGAGTCTTTGGGGGGATCACACTATGCACACTTCAGCTGCTGTGACTGGGTGCCGCAACTGCTTTGAGCGTAAGAGAATTTTGCAATGTTTGTGCAGGGAATTGAAAGTGGCCATGTTGCCCACAACCCCAGCCTTATTCCTCAAAGGGAAACCCCTGTTACTGTGTATGGAGGTTGGGGGTATCACTCATTGAACACTGTCCTCTCCATTCTGGGCTATCTACTCTCAACCAAGCACTCCTTGCCTGCTCTTGATTGCCCAGAAAGTGCAGGGCTTTGTTCTAGGGTGTGTCACCAGGACCAAAACAGGTGAAAATAGATCAGCAAGGTTGTTGCCGCACTCTTGTTTGTGGAACTTGTGGATTGCTTGCTCACTGTTCAGCAATATATATACCTGTCTATAATGTCCCATTATAGGAAAGCTGTCAAGGCTTTGGAGAAGAAGCGAAGAGATTTATTAGGAATCTGCCTGGATTAGAGGGCATGCACGTAAGGAGAAATTGGACAAACATAGGTTATTTTCACTGGAGCTTTTCTGATTACGAGACCACAGTAGATAGACAGCTGGTAGATTTTTGTCCAGGGGTGAAACGCCTAATACAAGACACTTATGGCAAGAGGGGTGCATTTATAGTGAGAGAAGATAAGTTGAAAGGAGATGTGTAAGGCAAGTTTTTGTACAGAGATTGATGGGAATGGTGCTGGTGGCAAGCATGATTGAGGAGCTTGAGAGACTGTAATGCGCAGATAGGGACACTGAGTAGGCAGAGGGGATTTGTTTAGTTAAGGCATTAACTTAGTATTTTAAATAGTGTAGCACAATACCATAGGCTGAAGGACCTGTGCTGTGCTGTTACATGTTCAGTGGAGGAACTCAAGGTAACGATTGAAGCAAATTACTTTATGCAAATGAATTTGCAGGATGAAGTGTGTAAAAATGGATAAGGTGCAAGTCCTAGTGTGTACAGCAGGCCACGTAGGAAAGACGAAAGGCTTAGGTTCCATAGTTGTCAGAGTTTTAAAAATTACTACCTTGAGCGGAAGTCAAAAAAAGAATAGTAGAAACCACAGTGAAAGCAGAAAGCCCAGCAGGTCGGGCAGCATCTGTGATGAGAGGAGTTAAACATTTCAGGCTAAGGTCCCTTTGTCTTAATAGTTCAGGTTCATAAGTGTTCCTCCTTAGTAAGGAATCCTGCAGATTCGAATATGCTGAATCAATTTGGGTTACTTCTCAGCCTCGCGGCATTTTTAAGGTAGTTTTATATTTGTAACTCTCGATGATGGCTGTCAAATGTAATGTCTGTGCACCCAAGGCCAGATGTAGCTGTTAGTATAGGGAAACTACAGGGAGTGCTGTCGTACACCTCACAAATAATGCTTTCTTCCTGAGGTGAAGCACGTTTCAAATGCGAGACGTTCAAAGACATTTGCAGTTTGCACAGCCTCACTGAGGCACCCGTGGACTGGAGCCTCTGTCCACAGAGCAGTCCTCAGGCTTTGTGGCTTTCAAAGCCATTTCCAGAGCAGCCTCAATTGCAGTGTGTACGAGAGGTTTCCAAAACTACAGCTTTTGCGTGCAGAAGTATTCTTTATCTTCATTCTGGAACAATCTAGCTCTGTGCTCTCTATCCCCACTCCCCCCGCCAAGCCTCCTCCTAAACTCTCCAAGTAGGGGAGATACTTTATCTGCACAACCTATCAGTTCCTTTCACCTTGAAAACCAGTCAAATAACAGTTAATTCCAGAGGTACAATCCTTGTGTTTCCCTTTTTTTTTCATGTAATCCTCATTTCTGCTTTTGTCTGTTCCCTTTTTCTCCCTTGAGTTGCTGCTCAGGGTTGTAGCTATGTGAGATCAGGATGGCTGTGGAAGTTGGGTTGTGGGTGGGGTTGTACTAGGATTGGCCATTAACGTAGGGTAGGAACAGCAAACGGAAGCTCGCAGGAGCACCAGCTCCTGGTGGTGATGATGATACTACCAGGCTGGGATTTGTTCAGTGACTGGTAGGGCTGTGGGAAGTGCTATGGGGTGGAGAGATGTAGGAGTGGAAGTGTGCAGTTAGCTGGAAGCAGTGTCACATGCTTGGCACATCACTGATTGGAAGTTGTGTTGCAGTTATTTAAGGTGATGGTGAGGCTGCACTTAGAACATACTGTGCCCAACTTTGGTCACCCTGTTATAAGAAAGCTGTTATTAAATTAGAAATTGCAGAAATGTTGCCTGGACTTGGGGGCCTAAGTTGCACAGAAGTGTGTAAGCAAGGACTTTTTTCCTGGAATGTAGGAGACTGAGGGGGCCACCTGATAGGAGGTACATAAGATCCTGAGGAGCATAGACAGGGTGAAAGCACATAGTTTAGCATTGTCAGTGATCCCTCCCATCCATCTATCAATCTCATTGATCCCCCACCATCAGGCAGGACGTACATTAGGACAAGAACTGTTAGGATGGGAAACAGCTTCTTCCTCCAGGCCGTGAGATACTGAACTCCCTGACATCATGTAAGAAGCACCAGTAGCATTTTACTGTTTACTTTTTAACTTGCGTCATAAATGCACCTTATTGTTGAGGTAATATTACTTTGTGTGATGTGTGTGAGTTCTATGTACCTGGTCTGCAGAAATGTTGTTTCATTTGGCGGTATACATAAATGACAATAAACTGGAACTTGTCTTTTTCCTAGCAAGAGGGGAGAGGCAAGAGATTTAGAAGGGATATCAGAGGCAGCCTGTTCATACAAAGGGTGGTACGTATTTGGAAGAAATAGTGGTTGAGACAGGTACATTAACAACATTAAAAATCCATCAGGATAGTTATATGGATAGGAGAAGTTTGGAGAGCTATAGTGAAAATGCAGGCAGATGGGACTAGCCCACGGGCAGCACAGTCGGCATGAACATGCTGACCGAAAAGGACTGTTTACATGCTGGATGGTGAAATGGTGTGGCTTGAGGGGAGAACAGTGACCAGCGTCTGGGTCTCCTCCTCAGGGCTATTTACACCCTCTCTCTGCTCACCATTCACAATGTACTTTCTATTTTCTACTGCAAACTAAAACCAACCAAATCTGCCACCGTAACGTAGTGGTTAACGTGACATTATTACAGCTGGGAGCATTAGAGTTTGGAGTTCAATTCCAGTGCTGTCAGACTTGTAGAAGAGTACAGCATAGAAACAGGCCCTTCGGCCCATCTCATCCATGCCGAGCCATTAAATCCGCTTTTCCCATCGACCTGCACCAGGACCATCGCCCTCCATACCCCTGTACCAACCCAAGCTTTCCTTGCTGTCTGTAAGGAGTTCAAAGTAAATTTATTATCAAGGTACATACATGTCACCATTTACAACCCTGAGATTCATTTTCCTGCGGGCATACTCAGTAAACCTATAGAATAGTAGCTATCACAGGATCAATGAAAGACCAACCAGAGTGCAGAAGACGACAAACTGTGCAAATGCAAATATAAATAACTAGCAATAAATAATGAGAATATGAGTTAATGAGATAGCATCTGTAAAGTGAGATCATTAGTTGTAGGAACATTTTGATGGATGGGCAAGTGAGTGTAGTTATTCCCTTTTGTTCAAGAGCCTGATGGTTGAGGGGTAGTAAATGTTCTTGAATCTGGTGGTGGGAGTCCTGAGGCACTTGTACCTTCTATCTGATGGCAGCAGTGAGAAAAGAGCATGGCCTGTGTGGTGAGGATCTTCGATGATGGATGCAGCAATGTTTCATATAGATGTGCTCAATGGTTGGGAGGATTTTACCCGTGATGTACTGGGCCGAATCCACTATCTTTTGTAGGAGTTTCCACTCAAAGACGTTGGTTCCATACCAGTCCGTGAATTTGTACAGTGTGTCGGTGACAGTGTTGTTTTCCTCCGGGTGATCCAGTTTCCTTGCGTAATTCAGACGTACTGGCTAGTAGGTTAATTGGTCATTGTAAGTTGTCCTGTGATTAGGCTGGGTTTCTGGACAGTACAGGTCGTTGGGCCGAGTGGTTTGTTTGGCGCTGTCTCTGTAAGCAAATGAACCATGAAATAACTGTGATGGTACTGCTCTGGAACTGGGCTTTTCCACGCAATCAGAATAGCAAAGTGAGCCAGCAGCTGCAGAGTGAGAGCAAGTGGGAGGTGTCACCGGACACAGACTGTTCCCCCCACCACCTCAAATTCAACTGGAGTTTATCTCCTCCATGCAGCAGCCTTCAGGCCCAAAGCTGCAATATTCACACAAAAAACTTACATTAAAATTAAATGATCCATAATTTTTACAGGAAAGAACCCAGACAGAACAGTGGGTACAAAGTGAGCTGGTGATTGGGAACATGCAGGTTGGTTGTTGTTCTTGAACCTGGTGGCGTGGGATTCAGGCGTCTGTACCTCATGCCTGATGGAGGTCACGAGAAAATGATGTGGGGATCTTCCGTGTTAGTGCGTTCCATGGTGAACAGTCCCACACAGTGTCATTCCTGGCAGGTTCCAAACTCTTAAGGCCGGTACTTCAATGACATCGTGTCTCCCCAACACTCCAGCAAATGTGACCCAGTGGTGGAAAAGTGGCAGACTGGCGAGGAGGCGGGCAGGGTCACTGGTAGACCAACGCGGTCATAGAGGCTGAGTGATTGACAGACACCATAGCCAATAGAAATAGGCCAACAAGAAAAGGTAACAGTGAAGCTTAGCGTAACAGGAAGTGTGTGTAAGGTATGGTAACCTTAATGAGTCACGTTGACTTCATATTTCTTATCAGACAACAGCAGACATCACAGAAGGGGGAAAAAGGGGTAGTGTGTGGGTGCCACTTTATCTTCAAGTTCATGTGACTGCACTTCACAATGTTAGGAATGATCTGGTTGTACCTTTTGGACCAACTGCATTTAAAGTGAAGGACAGATTATTAACACGTGTGAGTTTTAGTCGTGGAACTATGCAGCCTAAAGCAGGTCCCTGGTCCACACTGCCCTTGGTTACCATGGTACCCATCAGGTTAGTCCCATTTTCCAGTGTTTGACTTATTCCTCATGTATTTATCCATGTCATTTACCTGTCACTGTACCTGTCCCAGCAGCTTCACCTGTCATTTAACTGTCACTGTACCTGTCCCAACAGCTTCACCTGTCATTTACCTATCACTGAACCTGTCCCAACAGCTTCACCTGTCATTTACCTATCACTGAACCTGTCCCAACAGCTTCACCTGTCATTTACCTGTCACTGTACCTGTCTCAACAGCGTCACCTGGCATTTACCTATCACTGAACCTGTCCCAACAGCTTCACCTGTCATTTACCTGTCACTGAACCTGTCCCAACAGCTTCAACTGTCATTTACCTGTCACTGAACCTGTCCCAACAGCTTCACCTGTCATTTAACTGTCACTGTACCTGTCCCAGCAGCTTCACCTGTCATTTGCCTGTCACTGAACCTGTCCCAACAGCTTCACCTGTCATTTACCTGTCACTGAACCTGTCCCAACAGCTTCACCTGTCAATTGCCTGTCACTGAACCTGTCCCAACAGCTTCACCTGTCATTTACCTGTCACTGAACCTGTCCCAACAGCTTCACCTGTCATTTACCTGTCACTGAACCTGTCCCAACAGCTTCATCTGTTATTTACCTGTCACTGAACCTGTCCCAACAGCTTCACCTGTCATTTACCTGTCACTGTACCTGTCCCAACAGCTTCACCTGTCATTTACCTGTCACTGAACCTGTCCCAGCAGCTTCATCTGTTATTTACCTGTCACTGAACCTGTCCCAACAGCTTCACCTGTCATTTACCTGTCACTGAACCTGTCCCAGCAGCTTCATCTGTTATTTACCTGTCACTGAACCTGTCCCAACAGCTTCACCTGTCATTTGCCTGTCACTGAACCTGTCCCAACAGCTTCACCTGTCATTTACCTGTCACTGAACCTGTCCCAACAGCTTCACCTGTCATTTACCTGTCACTGAACCTGTCCCAACAGCTTCACCTGTCATTTGCCTGTCCTAACAGCTTCACCTGGCATTTACCTGTCACTGTACCTGTCCCAACGGCTTCACCTGTCATTTACCTGTCACTGAACCTGTCCCAACAGCTTCACCTGTTATTTACCTGTCACTGAACCTGTCCCAACAGCTTCACCTGTCATTTACCTGTACCTGTACCTGTCCCAACGGCTTCACCTGTCATTTGCCTGTCACTGAACCTGTCCCAACAGCTTCACCTGTCATTTACCTGTCCTAACAGCTTCACCTGGCATTTACCTGTCACTGAACCTGTCCCAGCAGCTTCACCTGTTATTTACCTGTCACTGAACCTGTCCCAACAGCTTCACCTGTCATTTACCTGTCACTGAACCTGTCCCAACAGCTTCATCTGTCATTTACCTGTCACTGAACCTGTCTCAACAGCTTCATCTGTCATTTACCTGTCACTGAACCTGTCCCAGCAGCTTCACCTGTCATTTACCTGTCACTGAACCTGTCCCAACAGCTTCATCTGTCATTTACCTGTCACTGAACCTGTCCCAACAGCTTCACCTGTCATTTACCTGTCACTGAACCTGTCCCAACAGCTTCATCTGTCATTTACCTGTCACTGAACCTGTCTCAACAGCTTCATCTGTCATTTACCTGTCACTGAACCTGTCCCAGCAGCTTCACCTGTCATTTACCTGTCACTGAACCTGTCTCAACAGCTTCATCTGTTATTTACCTGTCACTGAACCTGTCCCAACAGCTTCACCTGTCATTTACCTGTCACTGAACCTGTCTCAACAGCTTCATCTGTCATTTACCTGTCACTGAACCTGTCCCAACAGCTTCATCTGTTATTTACCTGTCACTGAACCTGTCCCAGCAGCTTCACCTGTCATTTACCTGTCACTGTACCTGTCCCAACAGCTTCATCTGTCATTTACCTGTCACTGAACCTGTCTCAACAGCTTCATCTGTTATTTACCTGTCACTGTACCTGTCCCAGCAGCTTCATCTGTCATTTACCTGTCACTGAACCTGTCCCAACAGCTTCACCTGTCATTTACCTGTCACTGAACCTGTCCCAGCAGCTTCACCTGTCATTTACCTGTCACTGTACCTGTCCCAACAGCTTCACCTGTCATTTACCTGTCACTGAACCTGTCTCAACAGCTTCATCTGTTATTTACCTGTCACTGTACCTGTCCCAACAGCTTCACCTGTCATTTACCTGTCACTGAACCTGTCTCAACAGCTTCATCTGTTATTTACCTGTCACTGTACCTGTCCCAACAGCTTCATCTGTTATTTACCTGTCACTGAACCTGTCCCAGCAGCTTCATCTGTCATTTACCTGTCACTGAACCTGTCCCAACAGCTTCACCTGTCATTTACCTGTCACTGAACCTGTCCCACAGCTTCACCTGTCATTTACCTGTCACTGAACCTGTCCCAAAAGCTTCATCTGTTATTTACCTGTCACTGTACCTGTCCCAACAGCTTCACCTTTCATTAACTGTCACTGTACCTGTCCCAACGCTTCACCTGTCACCTGTTCCAAAAGTTTCACCTGGCACATTCGCACCACCCTCTGTGTGAACAAGTTGCCCCTCTTATTCCCCTCTCACCTTCAGCCAAGTTTGCGATTTCCTTTGCTTGGGATAAAGATTTTGTGCATTCACCTTGTCTATTCCCCTTGTGATTTGTCACATCTCAGTGTCTGACACTGCCTGTCCTGCCTTCCTTTATAACTGAGGCCCTCAAGTCCTAGCACTGTTCTTGTAAACCTTCCCTGCATTTTTCCAGTTTAATCATTTCCTTCTGGTGACAGCGTGACCAAGTACACAATACTCCACGTGCAATCTCACATACACCTTGTACAATGGCAGTGTAATGTTCCAACTCCTGTACTGATGAAGCCACCTTCACTGTCCAGTCTCCCTGCGTCCCCAGGGCCAGCCACACTGGCTGAGCGATTGTGTGCGGCAGCAGACACTTGGGGGTGCAGTGCTGAGTGTGGTGAAGATATGCCTGACTGTTTCTGGGAGCTTGCTGTGTACAATTTCCATTGCACTTGCTGCTGTGTGGTTGTGAACAATGGTAGAGAGACGTAGGTCCTGCTGTACACACACGGGGCAGATATTGACTGGATTCTGCTGGTGGGCGCCTGCATTTCGTGGCAGTGCTGTTGCCCCGGGACCACTCCAATAGCTTTCCGTTACATCATCACAACCGCTTGAAAAACAGTTAAATCACTTTAAAATATTGATTTGAAATTGCATGCAACAGATTAATTAAAATTTTAAGACAACTTTTTTAAAGCAACCATCTTTTAAGTGAAGGTCTGGCCACTCTGCGTGGTGAGTTTCAGACACACCAGGTGTGCTGTCTCTGAATTCATCGCAGGCTTCGGACGTGTTTGCTCAGACCACTGGTGCAGAAGCTCATTCGCTCGAGCAGTATCTGAGGGGAAAGACATTGTGGACGTTTCAGTTGAAGGGCAGTTCGACCGGCTGAGTCCTCCTGCAGCTTGTTCTCTGATCCATTGATTCCAGTGGCTGTAAGCTCCTGTATTTCCACCTGTTGCACTGCTGAGGTACGGACGTGAGACGTACAGAACCTTGTGAACCGGCTCAATCTAGGCTTTGGGTGCCTAACAGTGTTGTCTTCTTGTTAGTGGGAAAGGCAGGTTTATTTATTGACACCGCCTTTAAATCTCTGAGCAAAGTATTTCTTGTTGGTTGACCTTCAGCGGTGAACCCAGTGTGCCATGCTGTGCACAGTGTGTGGCTGACTTGCAGGAACATTCCTGTGCTTCAGATACAATCCTGCTGGATGCAAGAGGCCAGACTCATCCCAAGGTATGGGCTGGGAGAGACAAAGCACTCTCCTCCCGGCAGACTGAAATAATTGGAGTGAGCTTGGCCCGGAGTTCTCTGCTGGAAAAGGAACTGTCTCCCCGTTCAGGCTGGAGTTCTGGCTCCAGGCCTCACTGCACGGAAGGCTCAGATGTCAGCCCTGGGCCTTGTGACAGGCAGCAAGCGCACAGCAGTGTGGGCTGGAGGGGAGGGGTGGCGTCTGGAGAAGTCCCACAGCCCAAACCCTGCCAGCCTGAAGCAAGCCGGCAAAAGCAGTACGGGCCAGCAGCTGGTTTTGCAAGGCCCTGCCGAGCACCGCGCACCTCAACTGTTGAGGCAGGGATGCACGGTGCCTGCACGGTGTAACTGTGAAACCAGTGAGGCTGACTCAATCTCTGCCAGCAGAGGTGTGGTACCTGTGACAAGCTTTCTCAGGAATTCACTCCCAAAACAGGCTCTAAATGTGTCTTTTCACAGATGTTGTCAGGCTGTGTGATGTGATTACCTCTGTCATAGACATGGCAATTACACTGCAATGGCTAGATTTCGCCACTCCATTGTGATGAACAGTTATCTAATCAGAGATCTTCAGAATGGAATTGTGGTGCTTTCTTCCAATGCCGCTTAATTCGAGAGCCGCTTACACACTCGTGTAGAATTTGCTTCTGTGCAATAACCACTCCCAGTTCCCAGCAGGAAACTTTACAGTTTGAGCAGGGAATTTGTGAAAAGTCAGAGTTCTGTGAAAAGATCATGGCTACCATCATTCGACACTGCACACTGTCGTCCTTTCACATTTGGGTAGCAGCTGGGGCTGACTTGTCTCAGGATTTGTGTGGTGGTAGTGGTGACATATTAATTATTTAATTAACGTCACGTGCCCCTGCCCCCCCCTCCCCCCACACCACCACCTCCTCCACGCCCTGTGCAGTAACTTAAACCTTAGCTGGTAATGTGACAGGTCAGCTCTTCCTGGTTTTGATCAGATGTGAGTCAGGGCAGAGTTGTCCATGGACATTGCATCCAAGCTGTCTAGATGCACAAGCCTGGGCACTGTTACCCGTGTAGCAAGCTCCCCCGCTCCACGCATCTGATGAACCCAGAGGAACGGCAGAGTTTGGTACCAGGTCAGTCAGCGTGGGACTGCCTCAGGAACTCCAGCTCCGGATCTTTCCCCCAGGGTTCACTCCCTCCATGAGTGGGTATAGCACAAGGCAGTGGAGGTTTGAGATCAGAGTTTGCCTTCACCTAGATGAACTGACTACCCCCATCTGTCTGAAGTGACTGGTTTTAAGGTACCAGTAACCCTTCTCCCGTCAGTAGAACCGGTTCCGCCAGGCTTAGTCGCTAAGCCACACGTGAAGGCCAGGAGCTGGGCTTGGTTATCAGAGGCTATTTGACCCACACGCCACTGGGCGCATTTAATAGATAGTGGCAGTTTGTTCCCATTATCACCCCTGGCTATGACAACCTTAAGGAACCAATCAGATGTTCCCTTCAGTCTTCACTATGTATTTGTTAGGCCTAATTTTCCGGTACAGATAGTAACCCCAATACTTTTGAAAGTTTATTTTCAAGTTCCTTGCAATATTGGGGGGCGGGGGCAATAAAGGTGCCTGCATTTCAAAAGTGTTGATCACGAGCCTTCTGGGGCATCCTAGAAGCTATGAAGCATGCCTGATCTTTGCACAGCAAAATCCCACAAACTGCTGGATGATGACAGCTAGGCAGATTTCCATTCATGTGATGTGGGTTTCAGACAACACCCCATCTGCTGTTCCAGAGACAAGCCAAGACTAAGCGGTTGCTGCTCTGTATGAGGGAGGCCTCTCCTTTTGGATGAGACGATTGGCTGCAGTTGTTGAATTCAGTGCCTGGACTCTGTACACATAGCCTGCTGTGGATTAGCCAGGATTTACAAAGAGAATATGTTAGCTGTGAGGAGGATGCAGGGTGACTTGGATAGGTTAGGTGAGTGGGCTAATTCATGGCAGATGCAATTTAATGTGGATAAATGTGAGGTTATCCACTTTGGTTGCAAGAACAGGAAAACAGATTATTATCTGAACGGTGGCCAATTAGGAAAAGGGGAGATGCAACAAGACCTGGGTGTCATTGTACACCAGTCATTGAAGGTGGGCATGCAGGTACAGCAGGCGGTGAAAAAGGCAAATGGTATGTTGGCATTCATAGCAAAAGGATTTGAGTACAGGAGCAGGGAGGTTCTACTGCAGTTGTACAAGGCCTTGGTGAGACCGCACCTAGAATATTGTGTGCAGTTTTGGTCCCCTAATCTGAGGAAAGACATTCTTGCCATAGAGGGAGTACAGAGAAGGTTCACCAGATTGATTCCTGGGATGGCAGAACTTTCATATGAAGAAAGACTGGATCGACTAGGCTTATACTCGCTGGAATTTAGAAGATTGAGGGGGGATCTTATTGAAACGTATAAAATTCTAAAGGGATTGGACAGGCTAGATGCAGGAAGATTGTTTCTGATGTTGGGGAAGTCCAGAACGAGGGGTCACAGTTTAAGGATAAAGGGGAAGCCTTTTAGGACCGAGATGAGGAAAATCTTCTTCACACAGGAAGTGGTGAATCTGTGGAATTCTCTGCTACAGGAAACAGTTGAGGCCAGTTCATTGGCTATATTTAAGAGGAAGTTAGATATGGCCCCTGTGGCTAAAGGGATCGGGGGTATGGAGAGAAAGCAGGTACAGGGTTCTGAGTTGGATGATCAGCCATGATGATACTGAATGGCGGTGCAGGCTCGAAGGGCCGAATGGCCTACTCCTGCACCTATTTTCTATGTTTCTATGTAAAGCTGCTCACTGATTGCTCCTGGGGTCTGGGTAAACACGGATACCTGGTGTGGCGAGCGCCGAGTTCTCAGGGAGTAGAGGGCCATTCATCTAAATGGGTGGAATGGCTGGCACGATGTCGTGGTCTGATGGGCCTGTTTCTATGCCGGCCTTCTCTGTATGCAAGCAGTGTGCGAGGGCCTTGGGACGTTGTTCAGTGTTTTATGGCCAATGGGTGATTACTGAAGCATATTAATGATCACGACAGGGCAGCGCGCTGGAGTCACTGCCTCGCCACACCAGATACCTGTGTTTACCCAGACCCCAGGTGCAATCTGTGAGCAGCATATTCTCTTTGTAAATCCTGAGTTTTCCCTGGGTTTGCTGGTTTCTTCCCACATCCCAAAGGCATACAAAGATGATTTGTTTTTTCTCTCTCTGGTATCCTTTCGGTTTCCTTGTTTTGTGGCTGCCTGTGAGGAGACGAATCTCGAGGTTGCGTAATGCTACATACTTTGATGATACCTGCACTGAACTTTGAACTTCTGAACAAACTAGTTGGTAGTTTAATTGTTGGTGAATAGTACTGGGGGAATTGATAAGAATGTCAGTGCTTGAAGATTAGACTCAATGGGCTGAAAAGCCTGTTTCTTCAGGCCTGGTGAAGTGCTGTTGAATGATGGTAAGATGTAGTATGAGCTTCATCAATGTACTGCTCATGCCACTACGCCCCACCTGCTCCATTCTTGGGGATGTCCTCCATCGATCAGTGCAGGACGTTCGACGTACAGCCCCTGAGCATGGCCCGGAGAGAAGAGACTGGCTCTCACCAGCAGCCAACTTCAGCTCACTGGTCAGCCCTCCACCCCCTGTGTTGTGAAGATGGTTGAAGCTGTACCCAGCACAGAGGAAAAGCCTGAACCCTCCCCAAGCTCCCAGCCGCTGTTCCCGTTCACCTGCTGCTGTGTGAGTCAGCCTTGAGCCCACCCGCTCGCCAAGTCTGGTAACTGGCAGCTCTGCCCTGCAGCTGCTAAAAGCCCCCACCCACGCCTATGTCACTTACAGACCCAATCGTCCCAACTTGCCTCTGGCTAATGTTCCTCAACCTGTTCATCATCATCCCTCTGACACCACGTCCTGTCCACTTCTCCACTCCTTCCTGTTTAAAAACAACCCCTCCTTGTAAACCCCAGTGATCTCTCCAATTCTGATCATCTTTGCATTCAGTGATAGAGGCATCGGTCCAGTTTCTAAGCTGGTCCCCTTTGCCTGCATTTGGCTTATTTGCCTCTAAACCTTCCTATCCATGTACCTGCCCAGGTCTCTCAAATGTTGTTAATGTACCACCTCCTCTGACAACTCTGCACCACCCTCTGGCTGAAAAAGTTGCCCCATGGATTCCTATTAAGTCTCTCTCATCTTACCTTAAACCCATGGCCTTTTGTTCTTCACTGTTTCTCATCCCTGGGAAAAGACTGAGTGCTTTCAACCTATCCGTGCCCTCCATAAGATCACCCCTCAGTCTCCTACACTCTTGTGAAAAGCATCTGAACCTGTTCAACCTCTCCATAGATCTGTCCCTCAAGTCCCAGCAACATTCTCTGCACTCTTTCCAGTTTAATAGTTTGTTCCCTATAGTAGAGTAATTCAAAACTGAACTAATATATACTAATATACTAATAGACGTTGTTGTGGTCTCAACAACGTCTTGTACAACTGCAACATAACATCCCAACTCCTGTACCCTGACCCCTGATGACGAAAGCCAGGATGCCAAAGCTCTCTTAACCTCCCTGTCCACCTCCAGGGATTCATGTACTCCTGAGTTCCTGTGAGCTATATCTTCAGCTCGGAGATCTAAAGCTCACGAATCACCACCTCTTTGATGTCCTTATCTCATGTTATCTTTTGTCCAGCTTCTTACTGCAGCTAGCCAGGAGTCGAGTTGGTTATGAACCTTAGCAGGAAATGTCGGTGCACCACTGTTAAACCTGCTAGGCACATTGAGATGCCTACGGAATGCAATTTAAAGTAATTCTGAAACAGAAAACCTTATCCTCAGTGTGCTTTTCTTTCCAAAAAGAGTACAGAAGTTCTGGCAACACTAACAGGTTAGGCAAGTTTTATGGAGAGAAAAAGAGATAATATTTCAGGTATGGACCTGGGAAAGAGCTGAATTTATTTGATCTGCTGTGAGTTTCCAGCATTTTCCTTTTCACTGACAAAGATTTCTAGCATCTGTTGTATTTTCTTTAGGTAGAGTGCGGACCCTGCCCTTGCAGCCCAGCACCCCACCTTTGTAACACTAGACCAATCACTGGACAGTTTACCATGACCAGTTAGCCTACTAACTGGTACGGCTTTGGACTGTGGGAGGAAATTGGATCACCTGGAGGAAAACCCATGCGGTCACAGGGTGCGCTGGAATTGAATTTGAAACTCCCCGCCCCAAGCTGTAATAGCGTCATGGCCAACCAGAATGTAATCGTGGTGTATATTGGTTGGTTTTAATTTGCTGTAGAAAATAGAACAGTACATCACAGGTTAGGCCCTTCGGCCCATCGTGTCGTACTGTACTAATTACATGGATGACACCTGGATC
Organism: Hemitrygon akajei; assembly: GCF_048418815.1. NCBI lineage: Eukaryota > Metazoa > Chordata > Chondrichthyes > Myliobatiformes > Dasyatidae > Hemitrygon > Hemitrygon akajei. Next base: position 7,747,613 of record NC_133143.1, on the reverse strand, counting down.
CCTTCTGTGGTACATGGTCCCTTTCCCCAAATTCCCTGAACTTCCTCATGTGCATCCGCACAGAGAGAGAAAGGTTGCTCTTGTTAAGTAATACTGGATGTCACTGAGTTAAGTGACAGTGGAGTCGAAATTAGAATCTGGTGGAGACAGGATCAACTTGCATGTTAGGCAAGTAAATGCCTTGTCTGCACGCCGTGTGTGTGACTATATTGGGATCACTGTGCCTGATATGTGGAGAGTATCCTTTCTACAGGGCGCATATGAAGATGCCTCAAAGCTGCTCTGGGTCTGTAGGAAGGTTGAATGCTTTCCCTAATTCTAATTACTCTTTGCTTTCTGTCTTGACTTTAGCAGTGGCGGACAATGGGTCAGAGGAGAAGGTTGATGTGGGCCAGACCCCTCATGCTGAACTGACATTGTCAGGTGATGGAAGTGAAGACCAGGAAGCTGACGACGATGCCCAACCTAAAGCCCAGAGTGGAAGCGGAGGTAGTTTGTGGCTCAGTATGGGCGGGAGGAAGGAGGTCGTTGTTGATCTTACTGAAGTTCTCTTGGGTTTGAGTTCAATTTACATTAGCTCTGCCATTCTTTGGCCATCTCTATGCCTTGGAAGGGTTAGTACTGATGAGGTTGAGGTACTGCATCATTTTTTTTGTGGGGCTAAAATTCAGACAGGATCCCAGACTGTCAACTGGATTCTGCCATCGGTCTCCAATGTGGTGTTGCTTCTAGTTTCCAGTGAGGGATCCACTCTCCAGCCGTAAACCAATGATTAGGTATCAGACCTACCCATGAAGATGTCCACAGTTGTGGACTGACCTTTTTATTTTGCTTGAATGTACAAGACACTCAAAACTTGTTGAACACCCAGTTTGTTCAAAGGAAGGCCGTTTCGTCCACATGGACAGTGCCAGTGAAACATTTAGCTCTTTCTTGCAAGTGTTGAGGTGAGTTAGCTGTTACACATTAATCTGAAGTTGTTGAGGTGTTTCAGGATTACAGGGAAAGTACAGAGTTAGTTCTCAGGTAAGCCGTGACGTTTAATGACTGACCAGCCTCAATGGACTGGATGCCCTGCTCCCATTCCTCGATTCCTACTGGGTTGTTCTTGCAAAAATAGTCTTCATTGTCCTTTTTAATAATCGTTGGCACTGATTTTAAAGTTGGTTTTATTGCAGTTCAGTGCAGTGTTTCTATTTTATGGTACTCTGTTAACCATTGTATATTTAACAGAAGATTTAAGGATGTCTTCCAATGATATGCACAATGATGCCATTGTCTGTGGCCCAAGATAATTGACAAATGGCCTTACACACACCCAAGAGACAGGCTTGCAGTGCCAGCTTCTCCTTAAACGGACAGTATGGCCACTGGGCGTGCAGCTGGTACAGACACACCGGCTGTCCTTCAGTGGCATGTCCTGGAGCAGTGGTTCCATGCAGACACAGCCCCAGGTTGGAAGGACAGAGTCTGTCATTACAGCGTTCTGCCTTTTGGTTTCCAGTGTAACACTATCAGCGTCTCCATTCTATTATTATATTGCACCGGGAGTTTGGGTGGACATTGCCCTGTCAGTGAGGTGCAGCCTCTGCCTTTGATGTGGAAGAAATCAAAGACAGGGTTTATTGTCATACACAAGTAGAGTGAAAAACTTGCAGCAGCACAACATTCACAAGCGAGAACATACATCATCCATAATTTTATAAGAAAGAACACAATTAAAACAAATTGCCGGCCCATTGTAAAGCAAATTGGCTGTACAGAGGTGGTTATCAGGGTTCTGTTGGTTGGTTCAAGAAGGGAAGGGAAGTGACTGTTGTTGACCGTGCTGATGTGGCACTCCTGCCCAGTGGTGGCAGCAGGATGACCATGGGCTCTTTGACACATCTGTGTCATCTTCCTGACACAGTTCCTTGTGTAGGTGCACCTAGCGGTGGGGCTGGAAGTGCCTTTGACGTACTGGGCTGAACTTCTTGTGTTCCTGTGCATTTGAATTGCTGTATCAGACCACGATGCAGTAAGTTCGGATGCTTTTACCAGTACACCTCCAGATGTTTGCTGGAGTGTTTGTCAACATGCCAAACTTCCTTAACCTTCTCAGAAAGTAAAGACGCTGGTACATCTTCCTTGCAACAGCATCTCTGTGCTAGGTCAGTTGATATGTCAATGCTCTTCCCGTGGTGCTGTTTGGGTAATCACCACTATCAGAGCCATTGATGCCTTCTTTGAAACGACTGGCCAACATCTTTCCGCTATCTCCACAGATGACGAGCCGGAGGTGATTGTGCCCATGGAGGGGAGAGCAACCGTTTTGCCAAGGAATCCCGAAGGTGATGACTTGTCCTCGGTGAAGTCCATGATGTCGACGGTGATGAGCGTGGGAAGCCTGAGTGCGGAGGTGGGCAAGCCTGCAAGTGAGAAGAGCCCCACGAAGATCGCTGCCTCTACACGGAAAATCAAGCAGGTAGGCAACTGCCCGAGAGCCCTCCTTCATAGAGAAGCAGAGTGGAAACACCAGGCCTATGCTGATCCCACACTCCCTCACAGTTCACCTTGTTGGGAGGGTGTGGTCACAGGGACAATGTGCAAACTCTAGAGTCGGCACCCAAGGTGAAGATTGAACCCAGGTCACTGAGACAGTGACCCTGCCAGCTTCCTGGGCACTTGCCTACCGTGGATGCAGTTTCCTTCCTGTCGGCTGAGGCTCTGCGCACAGCCGTGGGGTTGGGGGTTGGAAGCAACAAGGTCCCCAGCAGAGGGGTGTGTCTGATACACAGTGGGAGAGGCAGCTACTGGGATACGTTTGTATGTACTACCTTCAGGCAGTCCAGTGTAAACAGTACGAGGGTCCGATCCTCGGGACTGTGGGTGTGTCGGGGTGTGTCTGGGGGTTGGTTTGCACTGCCTTTCATGTGATGCACCCTGCAGTGACAGCCTCACCTGCTCAGAAATGCAGAGCTCTTGCGGGGCGTTGCCAAGGACGTGCTACACACCCGCGCTTTATTTTGTGCAAGTTTTTAGTTTATTTTTAAAACTGTTGCACTGGCTGGCTGAAGTGAGGACCTGCAGACCACTGGGAGCAGCTGTGTGCATGGTAAACATTTGTACTTTCCCCTGTAGCCCAGTTATTTGGTTGACCTGCCCTGGGCTTTGCGCTGTGTACTGGTATGGGAGACAGCATTATCCCTGGTTAATAATAAACTGCAGAGTCAATATTCCCCAGGCCAGGCAGTCTGGCACAGTAACTCAGATCTGTGGTCCAAGGTTAAACAGCAGGAGGCGGGGCAAGGCTGCTGAGAGAACAGACGAGCATGGAGAGCAAGGGTGCAAGGGACGGAGAAGGGATAAATTGTAAAAACATGCAGTTGTCAAATGGAAAGGCAAATATTTAAAGTGTCTGTACTGCCTTTCTCAGTGCCGGAATGCCACAGAACATTCCAAAGCCTTGGGGTCCCAGTGGTAATGTGATAATCTCAGCAGCCGGATCTACACAGCGAGATCCCATTCGAAGTGTGATATCCCCTTCACCCTTTCCCAACACCACCAAGTGAACTCTGGGCAGGAAACAAGGGAAGCTCCTTGTTTGAAGAATACTAGGCGTTCACTTACTTCTTCCTATCAGAGCTCTCTATCCACCAGGCCACACTCACTTGGCACTGTGTTAATCTGTCATTAAATGCAGCCTTTTGAACTCTTTGCAAGAGTGATTTTGTTCCAGCCAGTATATCCCTGTTTGAAAGGGATGAACAAGATGTACAAAATGAGCTGTTTCACCACATCCATACATTAGAATCACAAATGTTGACTGATTGAGTTTTCGGGAGGAGTTCAATATTCTGACTCTCATTTCCCTGGAGTGAAGAAAGTCCAGAGATGATTAAAGAGATAAATACTGGATTTTGGTTAATTGGGGCAACCACTTATATGGAACAATTCTTAAAGAACAAAAGCAAATCAAGGAAATAGCTGGGATTCCATTCATTTATTTGGAACACCATGCTGCTTAATTGGGGCAGGGGGCTGTTGCCATAAAGTTTCTAACTGGTGTCAGTAGTGTGCTCCGCGTGTCCTTTAGACAAAACGACACACCTTGATGTGAGCAGTTTTGAAATAGCGTCTGTTGTGTGTGCTTGTGTTCAGAAAGCAGTGACTTTTGCCATTCATAGTTGGAGAGGAATAAGGAATAGGACAATTCAGAACTGTTTTGCTCACTGCAGTTTCAAGCATTCAGCCAGGAATGAAAACGAAACAATTTCACTCCTTCGCCAGGTTAGAAGTCTCATTTGAAAGTATTGATGATCATGGTGAATGTCACCTTTGGTCCCCACCTGACACTCAGCTCTCACCTGAGCTCTAAGAGGCTGTTGGTATGGAACAGCTCTTTGACAGGTGGGCTGAACCGGATGAGGGTACCCGGTGAGACGGGGACATGCCTGTCCTGGTGTGAGAAGTCAGCTCTGGCAGGCCGGGCAGATGAGATCCAGGAAGGCAGTTCTGCAACGCTCCATGGAGAGCGAAGGGTATGACAAGACATGGTCATCCACTGATCTCGAGGAAGACCCCAGTTGTGATGACTACTCACACCACTGGAGCAATGGCTGTTCCACTTTATAACCGGTCCTACTCAGGTTTCCTGTCGTCACTGGACAACCGCTAGTGGTACCGGTACTGTTCCCATCTGTTCCGTATTTCAGTTAATACATAATTTGTTACTCAGTTAAATGGTAATTGTTTTTTTTAAACCTTTTTAACTATTTCCATGAAACTTGAGCTAATTGGGACAGCCACTTAATTGAGCCAAATGTATTGGTCACGATGTATCTCAATTGACCAGAATCTACTGTATATAGAATAGGAAGGTCATAGATCGATAGCTAGTGTCTATTTCTCATGGTAGAGCTGTCTAAAGCTATAAGACGTGCTACAGGTGAGCGGGGAGGAGGTTGAAAGGAGTTCTGTGCGATACATTTTAAAAATAAAGAGTAGTCTGAGCTGCTAGTGGAGGCAGGAACAGTAACGACAATTTAAAAGGTTTCTGGACAGAAAGCATAAAGAGGTGTGGATTTAATGCAGGCAAGTGTGATTGGTAGGGATAGGCAGAGACGCTTTGGGCTGAAGGGCCTCTTTCAATACTACACCACTCTGCCTTGATGAGTCAATCAGGATTGCTGCAGCCTGTCTGCCTGCCGTCTGGCGGCAACGGCCTGACACGTCGTGGAGCACGCGGTGGGCAGAACCAGAGTCAGCAGCCCGGGAAATGGCTCGGAATTCAGTCCAGGAGGAACGTTGTCAAGGCTTTTCACACTGCCCTGGACATTCAGTTCCATTGTGATGGTGAAAAGTGTCACTGGATTACATTACTCAATAAAAATATCATTTGTTTTTTAAATGCCTGCAATGGTTTGTGCAGAGTCACAGTCATACAGCATGGAAAGAGGTCCAAGTCTGTGCTGACCATTAAAATAACTCTACACTAACCCTTGTGGTGAACTAACCATTTCCCTTGTGTTTTCCTCAGCTTCCCACTCCCCACTCCCCAGACTTTACTCCTCACCTACGCACAAGGGGCAATTTGCCTCACATGTTCCATATTAGGGTTGTTCGAAAAATAACTTACTGTGACTTAAAAAGTATTCAGCCCCCACACGTATTCTCAAATTTTACTGCCTCACTTTCTAAATTTAAATATATTGTAGGATTTTTTGAGCTGATCCACAAAGTGTTGTGCATCATGTCAAATCAAAAAAAATCCAGAAGCCTGTCAACAACTTTAAAAACCAAAACACAGGCTGAAAAAGTATTTATCTCCTTTGTAATTACTACACTAACTTTCCTCAGGTACAACACTGTATATTATCTTACCAACCCACCCAATTTATTGATGTAGAAAATTGGAGGATCACCTGTTTTCAATAGATTCATAAGAATAGGTACCCTCTCTCTGTAAGGTCCAACAATAAGGTAGACATTCAACAGAGCAAACCAAAATGAGGACAAAAGAGCATACAATGCAAGTCAGGGAAATGATAATGGAGAGGCACAAATACAAGACCACTGAATGTACATCGGAACTCAGAACAGTCCATCGTGAGAAAGATATGAAGCCACAGCCACGCTGCCTAGGTCAGGCTGCCCCTCTAAACTTCATCACCAGAGAAGAATGACACTGGTAAAACCTGGCTGAGTAAGCTGCAGAAGCCAAGGGTTGCCACTGGAGGTGAAGCTCACGCTGCACACTCTCTAAGGCCTTGTACATAAAGGGTATTTATATGTGTGGCACAGAAGAAGCCCTGGCTAAAAAATAAAACATATCCTTGCCCTTAAAAACATTGCAAAGATAGTGAAAAGTAGGTCTTGTGGGACTGAAGGATTGCTTTGGTGGAAGACAGCACAGATTTGATGGGCAGAATGGCATCATCCTGTAATGATTCTATAAAAAGATAGAGTCCATCAAATTACAGTCTCCCTGAAATGCAGCTAAATCTGACAGATTTGTTCAACTTTCTCATATCTTCAACAAAATTCTCATTTACCACAGTGTGAGCAAACACCTGTAGCCCTGTTTCCGGCCATGGTTTCACTCCCCAGGCCACTCTGCCAGAATTAAACGGCACTGTGTGAATGTCTTAGACACAAGCGCGTGTGCGTGCACACACACACACACGACTTTTGCACAGTACTGTAGGAATTTTATGTATTACACTGTACTGCTGCTGCATAAAAGCAAGTTTCACGACATAGGTGAGTGATGACATAGGTGAGACATAGTTGATCCTGATATGGGTCTCTATTGTGGACTGAGAGTAGGAAGGGGAAATTATGATTGGAAAAAGGGGAAGGGAGCAACAAGCACCAGAGAGACATTCTGTAATGATCAATAAACCCATTGTTTGAATTCAAATGACCTTGCTTGGTGTCTCGGGGTGGTGTGTCTGCACCAGTGCCACTGCCCACCTCTGGCATTTCTTCTATGCCACATATCCCACACACCCCCCTCCCGCGGCGCTCCACCCTCACCATTCCGGATATCCTTTGTTCCCACTAGATTTACAAACTCGGTCTCCGCTCCACGTTGACAAACACAGTACTGTAGAAAGTCTTTGGTACCCTGGCAGTATACAGATGCCTAAGACCTTTACACAGAGCAGTATCTTGAGCAGTATGAATAGACTAGGTTGGTTGTTGGTTATGAACTTTGCAGAATTCTCATGAGGCATTTCTAAAGCAGAACAATTAAAAATGTAAATTCTGTATGGTTGACTTTTGTAGTCAACATTACATTTGATCAGGGAATGAAAATATGAATGATTTTTCTGTTAAGCCTTTAGGGATAACTTTGCATTGGTCAAAAGTGGCCAGCTGAAGGCAGAGTGATGCGCACACAACCCTGGTTTGGGTTTGAGTATTTACAGAAAGACTCATTTACAAAGAAGCCAGATAGCACAGAGCCATACAGACCAGATCGACTGATTGGCCTTCTGTATTGCTTTTGTGATTTGGAATTCATTTGTTGATAGGATGTTGGAAACAGATCCATCAGCAAGCGAATGGATGAAAGAGAGACGGGGGCCACTGCAGATGGGGAGCAACACAGAACTCAGCGGGTTGAGCATCGTCTCTGAGGGAAGGGAAAGGATTTGTCGATGTTTCAGGTTGAGACCCCACATTAGTCTCAACTTGAAATGTCAACAACTCTCTTCCCTTCCTCCCGCTGATGCTGCCCGACTGGCTGAGGTCCTCCAGCAGATTGCTTGTGGCAGCTGGATGGATGTCAGAACGGTCCATTTTTCCATCCTGTTGAAAGGTATGGAGGAGTGCATCCGATTGGAGAGCTCTCCCTGGGGGTCGGGGTGTTGAAGGTGGGAAAAGAGCACCACCTGCTGCATGGGGTTTTGTCTCTATCTGAGAAGTCTCTACCAGCTCTGGAGAAAGCAGTTAGCTGTATCATGGGTCTGTCATCGTCCCAGCACATTGTGGGCACCTAACTGCTAAGGCCAACAACTATCTTTTCCTTATTATTCAGAGGCTTTTTCTTTGTATGAAAGAGATCCCACTTGCTTGTAGTGAGAGTAAAGTTGTCAGAGGGCAACCCTTTCTGGAAATTCTTTCTTTTATGAGCTGTCTTCCAAAGCAAGAGGAACCATTACGGGAGTGTAAGGTGCCTTGGGGGAGCGGCTGAGAATGTGGCCAGCACCCTTACACTCCATTGGGCTGCTCTCTGCTCTCTGGACCACTCCCTCCTGCTCACCTCTTCGACTTCTGATATGTTTCTTAATTTTTGTCATCCTGCAGGAAACCAAAGAAGAGAAGTCTTCCTTCATCTGCCCATTATGTGGGAAGAACTGTGGGACCCAGCACCAATTAACTATGCACATTCGACAGGTATGCTCTGACCTTTTATCCTCTGTGTCCGAGGGCCTTTCTACAGTCAGTAGTCACCTTTGTAGGTTTGATGTGGTCTACATGCAGTGCCTAATGTTGCTCTAAATCCCTTGTAAGACCATGAACATGAGCATAGAAACATGGAAAACCTACAGCACAATACAGGCCCTTCGGCCCACAAAGCTATGCTGAGCATGGCCTGACCTTAGAACTACCTAGGGTTACCCATAACCCTCTATTTTTCTAAGCTCCATGTATCCAACCACGAGTCTCTTAAAAGACCCTATCATGTCCACCTCCACCACCACCGCTGGCAGCTCATTCCATGCACTCACGACTCTCTGTGTAAAAACTTACCCTGACATTTCCTCCGTACCTACTTCTAAGCACCTTAAAACTGTGCCCTCTTGTGCCGGCCATTTCAGCCCTGGGAAAAAGCCTCTGACTATCCACACGATCAATGCCTCTCATCATCTTATACACCTCTATCAGGTCACCTCTCATCCTCCGTCGCTCCAGGAGAAAAGGCCGAGTTCACTCAACCTATTCTCATAAGGCATGCTCTCCAATCCAGTCAACATCCTTGTAAATCTCCTCTGCACCCTTTCTATGGCTTCCACATCCTTCCTGTAGTGAGGCGACCAGAACTGAGCACAGTACTCCAATGTGTTTAGTCACATCCTCAAAAAATTCAATCAGGCTCATAACTTACGACCTGCCTTTGACAAAGCCATGCTGACTATTCCTAATCATATTATGCCTCTCCAAATGTTCATAAATCCTGCCTCTCAGGATCTTCTCCATCAACTTATCAACCACTGAGGTATGACTCGCTGGTCTGTAATTTCCTGAGCTATCTCTACTCCCTTTCTTGAATAAGGGAACAACATTCGCAACCCTCCAATCCTCCGGAACCTCTCCTGTCCCCATTGATGATGCAAAGATCATTGCCAGAGGCTCAGCAATCTCCTCCCTCGCCTCCCACAGTAGCCTGAGGTACATCCCGTCTGGTGACTTATCCAACTTGATGCTTTCCAAAAGCTCCAGCACATCCTCGTTCTTAGTATCTACATGCTGAAGCTTTTCAGTCGGCTGTAAGTCATCCCTACAATCACCAAGATCGCCATGAGCACTTGCAGATGATTCCTCATCCCTCTGCATTAAACTTGTATTATTTTGACAGTGCATGTAACAACCATCTTGTCTACACGTTTCACAACATAATTGTACATGCCACGGGATCAATAGAAGCAGACCTTCAAACTACAGACTCTTGTCACATTCATTTGATCTGTGACCTTATTGTATAATCTTACAATGCATGAGAGCTATCACTGCTGGATTTATACATCTCATCTGAAGTATTCTCATTCTCTTTGTACAGAGTGATAGGGCTGAGGATGTCACATTGTTATACAGTGCCTTGTTTAAAGTACTTAGCTCCAACACTTTGCTCGCATAAATGAGGATTAGAAGCAGGGATTTTGATCAATTTAACTGAGAATTTTTATTTGTGAATCACATACTCTTTTTTCAAGTAGAGCACCCCAAAAAAAGGAAAATTATAAAGCTTGAAAAACTTAAAAGGTTATGGGAAGAAGGCAGGAGAATGTGTTTGAGAAGAATAAGAAATCCGCCATGATGGAATGGTGCAGGAGACTCGATGGACCGAATGGCCTCATTCTGCTCCTTTTGTCTTATGGTCTTACTGAGATTAAATGCCATCCTGATAAAGTAACCCATCCCGAGTAGAGGAATCCAAAAGGAATTTGGAGAACATGAGAGGGTGGGGCTAACTGGACCTTGTCCCAAAAACCTATACCCTTTTGATCCCCAACCTTGGGAAAAAGTGTGTTCACTTACACCAAACTTTTGCCCCATATAATTCAATATACTTGTGTATGTAAGTGTACCCCTCAGTCTCCTATGCTCCCTGAAAATAAGTCTTTGCCTGTCGAACCTCTCCCAACAATGAGTCCTACATGTAAACAAGCCCATGAGGTTCACACAATTTTAAATTCTGGCTTTTTTTTGTAACCTGTGTTCTCAAATCCCAATGTTCATGTTGTTAGACAGCAAGCCTGGTAAGTTTCTCACGGTAGGCAATGTGACACAAGTATAGGTGCAGAGGGATGAAGAGAAGGTTTGGAACGGAGTTGAAGCTGTGCTGCTGTTTAACTTTTACCAAGTGCAGCTAAGGGTTACCAGGAGAGAGGCATTTCCATTCACTGTTTGCTTCACTGAAGTTCTTTTATTCAGACCTCCTTCCCCTTCCTTCTACGTAGCCTTGACATTGGCGACCAGTTCTGCTAACTTAACAGAGTGTCGGAGTGAGTGTGTCCACAGTTACACTGAGTCTGCGGCAGTTCACTTGGGTCTTACAATGGTCCAGCGCAGGAACAGGCCATTCAGACCACCAGGACTGACGCCAAGTCTCATCTCCCCGTATATGGTCCATATCTCACCATTCTCTGCATATTCCATCTAAAAGCCTCATGAGTGCCATTCCCAGAGGCCTACTTTCTGAGGGCACGGTGCTGACGTGACCCAGTCGCTCTGGAAAAAGGCAGAGAGGATTTGCAGGTATGTTGCCAGGGCTTAGGGGCCCGGTTTATGGAGAGGTTGGCCAGGATCTTATTCACTGCAGCATTGGAGCTAAGGGTGTGACCTTCCAGAGGTGTGTAAGATCAGGAAGGATAGTGATAGGGTGAACACATATAGTCTTTTTCCCAGGAAAGGGGAGTGAAAAATTAGAGGGCGTAGGTTTCAGGTGAGAGGGGGACAATTCACAAAGAACCTGAGTGTCAGTTTCTTCATGCAGAGGATGATACATGCAAGGATTGAGCTGTGAGAAGAAGTGCTTGACACAGGTTTATGGAGAGATAAAGGCCACATGTGGACAAGTAGGACTAGCTTGCTGGGCACCATGTTTAATTGGAGTACACCATGTCTTTACAGCACAACACAGACAATGGAGGGAACAACCATTCCTGCAGCATCTGCGGCAAATCGCTGAGCTCAGCCAGTTCACTAGATCGACACATGCTGGTCCATTCTGGGGAGCGGCCCTACACCTGCTCGATCTGTCAGCAAGCCTTCACCACCAATGGTAACATGCACAGGTGAGTTGTGTGGAGGGTGGAGGTGGAGTCTTGTGGTGAGCGTGCCATCTCTGTCAGAAACTAGACAAATTCACAGAGCAAGATGGCAGGAACCTGGGGCAGATGAGCATCTCACTGCAGGAACCATGATGTGGTCCTCCTTCGCTGATGTGTCTAGCATTGATGCTCAATGCTTCGGAAATCCTGCAAATTGTATAGTTTAAGGAGCAGGGAGGTGAGGGTGGAACTTAAAGGGACATGGGTCAAAAGCATCTGCTGGGCACCGCGGACTGCTTATCTATCCTCTCCCAGCTTCTTACTTCATCTCCTTCCTCCATCCACTCACATTCCCTCTACCTGGTCTCACCTGTCTCCTGCCAACTTGTTCCCCACCTTCCCATTCCGGCTCCTCCTCCTGCTTTTCCTACCCCCTCCCTTTCCAGTCCTGATAAAGGGTCTTGGTCCAAACCATCGACTGTTTATTCCCCTCCATAGATGCTGGCTGGCTGGCTGAATTCCTCCAGATTGCTGGAGATTTCTAGTACCTATAGAATCTCTTGTGTTTATGCCATGCTTGGGGTTGGCTGCAGTGGGGTCAGATTTGGGATTCTCACTGCCCCAGTTCCAGTAACTCTAACCTCCAGTGTTCACCACACCCCCCCCCCCCCCCCGACTTCCCGTCCTCCCATTTTTGTTTCCTTTCCCTTACCCATCCTACTTTTGTCCCCATCCTCTTCTTCTTGCCCCCCTCCTGCTCCCATCTACCCACTACCCACAGATTTCGCCACCAGCTCTCCCCTCCCCTCTCTCGGTCTGCTCTTGGTTCACCTTATCACCTTCATGCATCAGCTATGGAGAGTCAATGTTTCTGGGTGAATCTCCATCTGGATCCAGCTTCTGGTATCTGCAGTCCCTGTGTCTCCATTATCACCTTCCGTAACTCAGCAGAGTCCACCACTGATAGCAGATGTGTTACTGTTAATCTCCCTCCAATCTTCATACACCCTCCACAACCTTGCTTTACCTCTTTCTTTTCTGTTTTCATCTATCATGTCTCAATTCCACTCCTCCCTCAGCAGGCCCGATCTGTCCATCGTCCTTCACCCCCCCCCCCCCCCCCCCAATCCATCAATCCCTTCTGGCTGCTCTCTCCCACACCTCACCTACCCAATACTGACTACTCACGTCTGCACTCTCAGCCCTGACATGTCATGTCAACCTAAAACATAGACAATCCTGCTCCTCTCACAGACACCGTTCGAGGAAAGTCCTGGCCTGTCCATCCTCTCTCGATAATTCAATCCTTTATGTTTTGGCAACATCCTTGTAAATCTTTTCTGTACTCTTTTCTGTAATTCTTCGTCCCCTCTGCCATCCAATTCCTAAATGGACAATGAACACTACCTCACTTTTTTTAATATATATTACTATTTTTGCACAACTTTTAATCTGTTCAGTATATGTATACTGTAATTTATTTATTTTCTTCTTCTATATTATGTATTGCATTGAACTGCTGCTGCTGTTAAGTTAACAAATTTCATGACACATGCCGGTGATAATAAACCTGATTCTCATTCTGATAGCAGAGTGACCACAATTAAAACCATACTCCAAATTTGTCCTCACCAACATCTTGTACAACTGCAACATAACCCTGCTAGCTTCAATACTCGGTGTGCTGACTGATGAAGGCTAGAGACCTGAAGAAGGGTCTCGGCCTGAAACATCGACAGTTTATTCATTTCCATAGATGCTGCCTGAGCTGCCGAGTTCCTCCAGCATTTTGTGTGTGCAGTGTACCAAAGCCTTCTTTGACTTTGGTCAAAATAGTCTATCTGTGACTATTTTCATGGACCTGAACTCTAAGCTGTTTGGCCTACGACATTGCCCAGGACCCTAGCTAGACTTTCCAAACTGCAACACCCTCACATCTATCTGAATTAAACTCCATTTGCCATTCCACAGCCCACTTACTCAACTGATCAAAACTCCCCCATAATTATTGATGACCTTCTTCACTTTCAATGGTGCGACCAATTTTAGTATCATCTGCAGCAGTGGTATATAATTGAGTTTATTGTCATCTGCACGAGTACTTGAATGCACAGGTGCAATGAAAAACACACTTGCAGCAGCATCACAGGCTCAAAGCATCAGATAAGCAGCATTGACAAGCAAAATACAAATTAAAAATAAATGATGCACAATTTTTGCAAGAAAGAATCATGAATAGGATAGATCAACAACATCTATAAACAACGTGCAGATGTCACTCCATTCTTCAAGAAGGGAGAGAGGCAGAGGAAATGAAATTACAGGCCAGTTAGTCTGACCTCCATGGTTGGGAAGATGTTAGAGTTGATTGTTAAGGATGTGGTTTTGGGATACTTGGAACCACGTGATAAAATAGGCCAAAGTCAGCATGGTTTCCTCAAGGGAAAATCTTGCTGACAAACCTGTTGGAATTCTTTAAAGGAATAACAAGTAGGGTAGACAAAGGAGAATCAGTTAATGTTGTACACTTGGATTTTCTGAAGCCTTTGACAAGGTGCTGCACATGAAACTGCTTAACATGCTACGAGCCCTTGGTATTACAGGAAAGGTTCTAGCATGGATAAAGCAGTGGCTGATTGGCAGGGGGCAAAGGGAGCCTTCTCTATTTGCCTGCCGGTGACTGGTGGTGGTCCACAGAGGTCTGCTTTGGGACAGATTCTTTTTGCGTTATATGTCAATGATTTGGATGATGGAATTGATGACTTTGTTGCTAAGTTTGCAGATGATATCAAGATAGGTGTAGAGGCAAGTAGTTTTGATGAAGTAGAGAGGCTACAGAAGGACTTAGACAGATTAGGAGAATGGGCAAAGAAGTGGCAGATGGAAGACAGTGTCGTGAAGTGTATGGTCATGCACTTTGGTCGAAGAAATGAAAGGATTGACTATTTTCTAAATGGAGTGAGAGTACAAAAATCTGAGGTACAAAGGGATTTGGGAGTCCTTTTGCAGGATTCCGTGAAGGTTAATTTGCAGGTTGAGTCGGTGGTGAGGAAGGCAAATGCAATGTTAGCATTAATTTCAAGAGGTCTAGAATACAAAAGCAAGGATGTAATGTTGAGGCTTTATAAAGCACTGGTGAGGCCTCACTTGGAGTATTGTGAGCAGGTTTATGCCTATTATATTAGAAAGGATGTGCTGAAACTGGAGAGGGTTCAAAGGAGGTTGATGAAAATGATTGCAGGGTTGAACAGTTTGTCATAATGAAGAGCGTTTGATGGCTCTGGGCCTGTATTCGCTGGAATTCAGAAGAATGAGGGGTGGCCTCATTGAAACTTATTAAATGGCAAAAGGCCTTGATAAAGTGGATGTGGAGGATGTTTCCTATGGCGGGAGAGTCTAAGACCAGAGGACACAGCCTCAGAATAGAGGGGTGTCCTTTGAGAATGGAGATGAGGAGGAATTTCTTTAGCCAGAGAGTGGTGAATCTGTGGAATTCTTTGCCACGGCAGCTGTGGAGGCCCAGGCTTTATGTACATTTAAGCCAGAGGTTGCTGGATTCTTGATCGGTCAGGACATGAAGTGATACGGGGAGAAGGCAGGAGATTGGGGCTGAGAGGAAAATTGGATCAGCCATGATGAAATGGCGGAGCAGACTCGATGGACAGAAGTCTAATTCTGCTCCGATATCGTATGGTCTTATTTTAGTGCAAAGTGCTGAATGTGGTCGCTAAGCTGTAGTGATTAGGGGTGTGCAGGTTGGTGATGGTGGTGGTATGGCTCTGTACCTCCTACTCCACAGTAACTGAGATGGTCTGGAGGGTGGGGAGACTTGATGATTGATGTTTCTTTCTTGAGACAGCACCTTGATACTACCAGTGGTGGGGAGGGATGTCTCCTGCCCGAGATGTATTGTACAGAGCTCCCTGCTCTCTACAACTTGTCGCACTTCTGCACATGTGGATTGTTGTACCAGCCCATGATGTAGAGAAAGTTCAGCAGCTGCTTTTAAAAGTTTAACTCGAGTGTAAGTGGGTTATGGTTTCTTCAGAACGTGTGACACTGCTGTACTCCCTCTGTGCTGCAGCAGCAAATCAGCCTAAAGCTTGAGCTTAGGTTGTGACAGAACCACAACTTTCGGTCTCTAAAGTGAAAGTGTTACCAACGGAACCACAGCTTGCACACATCCTGTTAACATTTTGCACTCACGGTTATTTCGCTACCTCACTGTAAGAGGCAGGTGGAGTTACAAATGTGTGCAGAACTCTTTCCTCGAAACCTTTGCCCGTTTCATGGGGAGTAGCTCCATCGCCCTGCCCTTTCTCCCATGCTTGCAGGGCAGGGCAGGACAGGCCTGCTGTTATTCCCAGAAGTGCCTCTGTGGTCGGAGATTTACTGCACTGAATAAAGTAGTAACATTCACAGAGGAAGCTGTAACAAATGCAGGAATTGAGACAATGCCGCTTACAAAATCAGCAGTGACACAACTTGCACAAGTGCAGGCACAGGACACCATTTCCACCCTCCCTCTGTTGCTGCTTTCCCTCGGGGGGGAAGGGAGGGCTGGTTTTGTGGAAGTGTCTGAATTCTTCCACAGGCCCCCGGCTCTGCTGGCCACGGGCTGTTTCCCTGGTTACTTCTGCACAGTGGCCAGAGGAAACAGATGTTTCCACACTCTGAGCTGAAGATGATGATACTGCCGCTGAAGTGTTAAGTAGTGAGCACCTTAGACGTGTGATATTTGAGGTTGATTTGCTTTTCAAGCATTCCTTTATGTGTTAGAGCTCTGCCAGCAAGGCCTGCGTCCACTGGCCATCCCTCATTTCCCTCTCGAACGTGATGATGAGCTGTTCCTTGAACCGCGGCAGTCTGAGTGCGTTGCTGGGCAGTTTCAGGATCCTGAGGGACAGAAAGGAGGGAAGGGCATCCTGCTCTTTTAGTAGCCATTGTGCCAGGTACATGGATGGGAAAGTTTCAGAGGCATGTGGGCCAATGGAGTTAGCCCAGTTGGCATGGATGATGTGGACAAGAAGATTGTTTCTCTGCCGTGTAACTCGTTTACTCTAACGTACCTAGTTTCTGTAAATCAGTCTGCCTATAGCTCAGAGTCACTGGTACCAACTCAGCCCCACCTGATCTCCATTTAATTCCCTTAAGTACCAAAACCCATGGACTTTGGTCTTGAGTTTATCCAGAATATTCACGGCCCAGGGTAGAGGCTTCGTTGTTGCAGAGACTCGACCTCTGAACAGTATCCTAGCATCAACAGACTGAATGGTGAAAGCATTAAGCCCCAGACCCACCGAACATCAGCCCTTCTCCTTATTGAGATGCCTGTCCTGTCCTGCCCAGGTCCGACCAATGGCCATGGAGTGAGGGATACCAGCAGAGTTCCCCGGATCACTAGTAGAACCCACCCCCGTCCCCTTTGGAATATCACCACCGTTCACAGCTCAGTGTCTGGAGAAGGGTTATAGAAAGGAACACAAAAATAAGCTTTTAAAAATTAGGAAATAAAAATGAGATGGGAACTTTCACATCCTGCTTTGACTTTCGGAGAGACGGAAACAGTTGCTTGGGTAACGAAAACCTCAGCAAAGAGTCCCTGGTTAAAACCATCCCCGCTTTAATCCTTGTGGCGTATTTAGATTTTTTCCCATCTGCTGGAGGGCGGGGAATGCCGGGAGCCGGGAAAGAATTTGGTCCCTGGCTCAGAATGGCTGTCCTCACCTGGGCTGGCATACTTGGTGAGACAAGAAACTGCAGATGCTGGGATCTGGTCCACGTGATTGCAGCCCACCGCCCACTTGCCTGAAGCAAAATGAACTCAGCAGGAGTGGTGTGGGAGAGCGCACACCCACCATTCTTCTCCTGGTGATAGGGGACATGGTGGGTGCTCTGGAAATGGGCCTCCTCTCTCACTCCACTATGGCTCCTGTCCTGTGACCACTGGTTTTAGACTCCCCTCTTCTGGGGGAGAAGAGGAGGGAAGTCAGACAATTTGACAATTTGTGTTGTCTGTTCGTCTTGAGATTTTTTATACCTCTCTAAGGTCACCCTTAGCTTCCTTTGCTTGAGGGAAAACAGAACCAGCCTACCTAACGTCTTCTCGTAGCTCAAGTTCCCACTGCAACTGGATCGTTGACTTCCTCATCGGGAGACCACAGTCATCACAGATCAGAATAGCATCTCCCCGTCACTGGCACACCTCAGTGATGTGTGCTTAGCCCACTGCTCTATCGCTCTACACCCACAACTGTGGCCAGGCACAGCCTAAATGCCATCTATAAATTTGCTGATGACACAACTGTAGTTGGCAGAATTTCATACTGTGATGAGGTGTACAGGAGTGAGATAGATCGGCGGAATGCATGGTGTCATAACAACAACCTTGCACTCAACGTCAGTAAGTCCAAGGAATTGATTGTGGACTTCAGGAAAGAAGCACATGTCAGTCTTCACTGAGGGATCAGTGGAAAGGGTGAGCAGTTCCAAGTTCCTGGGTGTCAACATCCCTGAAGATTTATCCTGGCCCCAGTATATTAATGTAATTACAAAGAAGGCACGACAGTGACTATATTTCATTAAGAGTTGAAGAGACTTGATATGTCACCAAAGACTCGCAAATTTCTACGATGTACCGTGGAGAGCACTCCAGCAGGCTGCTTCGCCACCTGGTATGGAGAGATCACGGCACAGGATCAGAAAAATCTGCAACCGGCTCCATCATGGACACTAGCCTCCCCAGCATCCAGGACATCTTCAAAAGGTGGCATCTGTCATTAATGACCCTCATCACCCAGGACATGCCCTCTTCTCATTGTTACCATCAGGGAGGAGGTGCAGGAACCTGAAGACACACACTCAGCGATTCAGGAACTGCTTCTTTCCCTCCACTATCAGATTTCTGAATGGACAATGAACCCGTGTACACTAGCTCACTATTCTTTGTTCTTTACTGATCTTTTGTTGCACTAATCACACACACACACACACACACCCCCCCCCACCTCCCGGTTGCCACCCACTTCAACTCTGCCTCTCATTCCCATCTAGATATGTCCATACATGGCCTCCTCTACTGCCATGATGAGGCCAAACTTCGGTTGGAGGAGCAACACCTCATCTACCATCTGGGTAGCCTCCTGCCTGGTGGTATGAACATTGAATTCTCCAATTTCTGGTAATTCCCTCCCCTTCCCCCTATCCCAGGTCCCTCTCTGCCTCTCTCCCCTTTCAACTTTCTGCTTCTTTATCTCTACAGTTCTTTCATGCTTATCCCCTCCCCCTCCCCCTTTATCCTTCCTCTGATTGGTTTTCCACCTGGCGCCTCTAGGCCCTACCCCCTCCCCTATTTCTATTACTGGGCTTCGGCCCTCTCTTCCCCCCATTCCTGATGAAGGGTCCCGGCCCGAAACATTGGCTACTCTTTTCTTATGGATGCTGACTGGCCTGCTGAGTTCTTCCAGTGTCGTGTACATATTCTTTGATCCACAGCATCTGCAGTTGGATTTTTGTGTGTGGAAATATAAATAGTTGTTTTTCAAAGAGTCGTACCCCCGTTCTGGGTTAGCTTCAAGAAGGAGAATCTCATTGACTCTCTGGGTCACATTGCTTTGTGCTGTTGAGTACAAAGAAGCACAGTGCTGAGGCCTCAGAACCACCCTGAGAATTATTGCTTGACCGAGCAGCTCTATGTTCAGGAGGTGCCCCAAAGAACAGAGAGATACACAGCCGCCTTACCCATCTATGTGCTTGTGGGCCTAACCAGAGAATGGAGAGATACACAGCCGCCTTACCCATCTATGTGCTTGTGGGCCTAACCAGAGAACGGAGAGATACACAGCCGCCTTACCCATCTATGTGCTTGTGGGCCTAACCAGAGAACGGAGAGATACACAGCCGCCTTACCCATCTATGTGCTTGTGGGCCTAACCAGAGAACGGAGAGATACACAGCCACCTTACCCATCTATGTGCTTGTGGGCCTAACCAGAGAACGGAGAGATACACAGCCGCCTTACCCATCTATGTGCTTGTGGGCCTAACCAGAGAACGGAGAGATACACAGCCGCCTTACCCATCTATGTGCTTGTGGGCCTAACCAGAGAACGGAGAGATACACAGCCGCCTTACCCATCTATGTGCTTGTGGGCCTAACCAGAGAACGGAGAGATACACAGCCGCCTTACCCATCTATGTGCTTGTGGGCCTAACCAGAGAACGGAGAGATACACAGCCGCCTTACCCATCTATGTGCTTGTGGGCCTAACCAGAGAACGGAGAGATACACAGCCGCCTTACCCATCTATGTGCTTGTGGGCCTAACCAGAGAACGGAGAGATACACAGCCGCCTTACCCATCTATGTGCTTGTGGGCCTAACCAGAGAACGGAGAGATACACAGCCGCCTTACCCATCTATGTGCTTGTGGGCCTAACCAGAGAACGGAGAGATACACAGCCGCTTTACCCATCTAGGTGCTTGTGGGCCTAACCAGAGAACGGAGAGATACACAGCTGCCTTACCCATCTATGTGCTTGTGGGCCTAACCAGAGAACGGAGAGATACACAGCCGCCTTACCCATCTAGGTGCTTGTGGGCCTAACCAGAGAACGGAGAGATACACAGCCGCCTTACCCATCTAGGTGCTTGTGGGCCTAACCAAAGCTTCCACTTTTCTCGCTGCTTTAATCAGAGTACTTTCTATTTCAAATACTCAGAGTCTGTTTAATCAGTTTATTTCAAGTATCTTGTAGGGTACTCATCAGCTGGGTAGCCACGGTCCTCCCTCTTGTCCTATTGCTGCAGATTGCAGTGGCCCTGACCCTGTCATTGGTAACTCATGCTGTAAGAATGTGAATGGAAGCATTTCTTTCCTAAGCAGCCTCCCATCTTCTGATAGGCCCAGCAGTATGTCCATCACGGTGAAGTCGGCCAGCCCCTCCCAGTATCCCGCTGGCTGTGTTAAAGGTACTATAAAAATGCAAATAGTTTTTGTTGGAAAAGTCAGACTCCAGTTTGAGCAGTGTTATGGTCTAACTTTCCTTCACTCAGTGACAGGAAGTGGATACCACAGGCAGACCTACATTTACCGCCTGCCTCTAATTGCCAAAGTGGCTCGCTGAGCCATTTCAGCAGGCAATTAAGAGTTGGTCAGCCACATTCCTGTATGTCTGCAGTTGGACTAGAAAGGACAGTGGTTTTCTTTCCCTAAAAACTTTGGGTTGGAGGTCATTTTCTGAGTAAACCATATTAATTAGCTGAATTTTAATAAACCTTTGGCCATGGTGGGATTTGAACTCCTGTCATCAGCCCAGATTTGCAGATGTTAGTCCAGGGATGCAAGTTTTAGAGAGAGATGCTTAATTTATCAGCCAGAAGTATTTATGTCACACACTTAGCTTGCAAGTGTACACTTTGTGATTCACAGAGCTGTTCCCAATCAAACTTTGTCTCAAACTAGGGCCAAGTGTCAAAATCTAGGTTAGAAAGAGAAGGCGATTTTAACGATCAAGTTAAAGAAGGCAGGAGAGGCAGAAATGTCTGGAGAGAGGATTTAGTATTCTGGTAGCTAAAGGCAGAACCATTAAACTAGGGAGCATTTCAGCATTTTTAATAATGACACAGCTTTGTTTGTTTTCCTTATTCCCTTCTACACTAGCAGTCAACAGCTGACTTGCCAGCAGGCATTAGTCACTGAGTTCACTCCTTACTTACCACCTGAGTTTTGACGGACTGCACAACAGTCACAGTAATTCTTCTTCAAAACGTTAGCTTACTGATACCTTGTGCTGCGCGTGCCCGTTGGTGCTGTGTGTGCCCGTTGGTGCTGCGCGTGCCCGTTGGTGCTGCGCGTGCCCGTCGGTGCTGCGCGTGCCCGTCGGTGCTGCGTGTGCCCGTTGGTGCTGCGCGTGCCCGTTGGTGCTGCGCGTGCCTGTTGGTGCTGCGCGTGCCCGTCGGTGCTGCGTGTGCCCGTCGGTGCTGCGTGTGCCCGTTGGTGCTGCGTGTGCCCGTCGGTGCTGCGCGTGCCCGTTGGTGCTGCGTTTGTCCGTTGGTGCTGCGTGTGCCCGTCGGTGCTGCGTGTGCCCGTCGGTGCTGCGTGTGCCCGTTGGTGCTGCGTGTGCCCGTCGGTGCTGCGCGTGCCCGTTGGTGCTGCGTTTGTCCGTTGGTGCTGCGTGTGCCCGTCGGTGCTGCGTGTGCCCGTCGGTGCTGCGCGTGCCCGTTGGTGCTACGTTTGTCCGTTGGTGCTGCGCGTGCCCGTTGGTGCTGCGTGTGCCCGTCGGTGCTGCGTTTGTCCGTTGGTGCTGCGTGTGTCCGTTGGTGCTGCGCGTGCCCGTCGGTGCTGCGTGTGCCCGTCGGTGCTGCGTTTGTCCGTCGGTGCTGCGCGTGCCCGTCGGTGCTGCGCGTGCCCGTTGGTGCTGCGCGTGCCCGTTGGTGCTGCGCGTGCCTGTTGGTGCTGCGTGTGCCCGTTGGTGCTGCGCGTGCCCGTTGTTATTGTGTGCTGCACCTTTGCCCTGCAGGAATGCCGTCCACTTGGCTGTACTCATGGGTATCCATATACGGTTGAGTGATAATGAAGCTTGAGTTATGAACTGTGTTGGTGTTCCTGCAGGGTAGCTGTGGGTCACTTCTCTTTTACATCCCAGTAGAGTTCTTGGAGATGTTTTTGGCAGTTGGCTGGGAGGGGAAGTGTTAAAGAGTGATCGAATTGCTTCAAAATAGCCTGACGATCATATCTTATCCAGCAGGCTTTGCCGGCTGGTGGAGATAAACAGAAACTTCCTGTTCAGCTGCCTGTTCACCTCCTAAATATCTGTGTAGAATGGAGCCATGGAGAGGAGACAGGTTAATGTGGCGCAGGGGAAGGAGTGCTTGGTTGCTTGCAGTGGGGAACAATAGATCACGCTTCCCTTGCGCACTAAGTGGCCAGATTAACTCCTGTCTCCTTTTCACTTAGCACAATATGGTACACGTTTTTCACAGTTGTGTTTTACATCAGTTGCTGGATGATGCCACTCCCGGACATTCTCCCAGTGGGGCAACCACTTACAAGCACGTGAAGGTGATTGGGTTCAGGAGGAAGTCACTGCTGACTCGGCTAGCTTCTCTTACTGTTGGGCACACAGCAGCTTGTTCAAGCACAGCCCATTAACAAGCCTGCCAGACAATCTACAGGACGACCATCTCCATCTGACGAGCTACCAAGAAACAGCCCAGATG
Organism: Hemitrygon akajei; assembly: GCF_048418815.1. Taxonomy (NCBI): domain Eukaryota; kingdom Metazoa; phylum Chordata; class Chondrichthyes; order Myliobatiformes; family Dasyatidae; genus Hemitrygon; species Hemitrygon akajei. Next base: position 7,724,914 of record NC_133143.1, on the reverse strand, counting down.
AAGAGAAGTTTCGCTACCACAATCGATGAACTCCTCCAGAGCCCCTCATCTCATCCCCTCACCTTTAAACTTGTACCCTGTAGTCTAAGACTGAGTGCATTCACTCTGTCTTTGTCTCTTACGATTTTATACACCTCTATAAGATCACATCTTGTTGGGTTTCCTACTTTCAGATACTTCCTTATGATAGAGAAGGAGGTGATTCAGCCCATCTATGCCAGCTCAAAAAGCAGTCCCATCCCCCACTTATTTGCTTGTAATTTGCTTTTTCCAAACTCCCATCAACTGGACACGCAACGTCCTCATCTGCTGGCCTCAACTGTTGAGAAATGCTAGCCTCATCTCCACCTTACTGATTATCAACAAGGCTGTGTGTTTAGCCCCTGCTCTACTTTCTAAATGCACATGACTGTGGCTAAATGCAGCTCCAATGCCATCTTCAAATTTGCCAACGACACTGCTGTTGTTGGAAGAATCACAACTGGTAAGTGAGATAGGGGTTGAGAGGTGCTGCAGCAACAACCTGTGTCAGCAAAACTAAAGAGCTGATTGTTGATTTGAGGAAGGGGAAGGAGGTTCAACATGTACCAGTCTACACTGGGGGAACATCAGGGAGAAAAGTGGCATTTTTAAATTCCTGGATGTTACATAAAATTCGTTGAAAATTTATGTTTAAATTTTCCCAGTGATACTGCAAGTAAATTTTTCATTGCATTTGTGCATACATGTACTTGTGCTTAAGACAATAAACTTGACTTGGATCACACAACCACACTGAGAGATACTTTGAGTTACTGATCAATCTATCAACCCTTCTGTCTCTGGGATGTTGGGAGGAACCCAGAGCATTCAAGGGACATGATATCCGTGGTGTAGAGTTTGCTGTGCACGTTTTGGCTGCTATAGTTCCTACACTACAATGTGGCTGTATTTCAGAATTACTTAAGAGGCTGTACAGTATTTCAGGATGTGAAAGCTGCTTCAGAGAAGCAAGGCCTCAGTGTCTTGGTTAATCATCAGGCAAAGTGTTTTTTCCAGTCCTGTTGGTTCTCTGACGTCAGATGCAGGAAAGTACTCAACTCTCAGTTTGCTCAGTTCTGGTTAAGTAATTTTTTTATGAAGATGATGAAAAATTAAAAGTTAACAGAGAACTGTAACTGTGGTTCCTGAAAACAAAGCCCTGGTTTCTCAGTATTCAGAGTAATCTTGCATAGCAGACTTTGCCCAGTCATAAAAGCCAGTGCCCCTGTCAGGTAGAACCAACCCATCCCAAGACTGCAGACTGCAGGAGAGTGGCACTAAGCTTCTTGGTCACCCTCTTTGATACTGGGGGGGGTGTGTGTGTGTGTGAGTGTGTATGTATGTCTGAGTGTGGGGGGTGTGTGTGAGTGTGGGTGTGTGTGTGGGGGGGGTGTGGGGGTGTGTGTGTGGGTGTGTATGTATGTCTGAGTGTGGGGGGTGTGTGTGAGTGTGGGTGTGTGTGTGGGGGGGTGTGTGGGTGTGGGGGTGTGTATGTATGTCTGAGTGTGGGGGGTGTGTGTGAGTGTGGGTGTGTGTGTGGGGGGGGTGTGTGCGTGTGGGGGGTGTGAGTGTGGGTGTGTGTGTGGGGGGGGTGTGTGAGTGTGGGGGTGTGGGTGTGTATGTATGTGTGTGTGTGGGGGGGTTGTGTGTGTGTGTGTTTAAGATGGCACCACTGGGTCGTGACAGTTTGTGTGCAGCTCTGATGGGACTACTGCAGCTCAAATCCACAGCCATGGATACTTCAGTCAACAACATCATTTTTAAAAAATCCATCGATACTCAAAATCGACGAACCTTGTTCAGCAGACTCAAGTCACGAGTGCAGCTCCCATTTACGGAAACGAGCAAGGGGAGTGAGCTGGTCTGCGGTATGAGTGAAGACCTTTGAGCAAGATTGCAGTTCCAGAGGGACATCAGGGAGTGCTGTGTACCTTGCTTCACAGAAGCATGGCTGTTTCCTGTCACTTCAGACACAGTGCTGCAGCCTGATGGCTTTGTAATCCACCACAAAGACAGGAGGTGCCTTATGATTAACTCATTGTGATGCACAAACGTGGCAGTTCTGTCTCTATCCTGTTCACCCAACTTGGAACATCTAGCAGTCAAATGTCATCTATTTTATGTGCTGAGAGAGTTTTCCACCATCGTCCTGGTAGCGGTGTACATTCCACCTCAGGCCAATGTCAGACACACTAGAGAAGCTGAGGAACGTAATCAGGAGGTACAAGACTGCACACCCTGATGTCTTCCCGATCATTGCAGGAAATTTTAACCAGCCCAGCTTGAAGAAGTCCCTGAACAATTACCACCAGCGTATCAGTCGTGGAACCGGAGGAGCCAACACAGGTGACCACTGTTACACCACCATTTTACTACCATCAAGAGTGCTTGCTGCGCCTACACTTGGTCCAGCTGTACTTGTACTCCCAGTGTATGAGCGACTGGAGGCTGCAGCACCAGGCAGGTGTGGTCAAGGGAGGCAGAGGAACGCTGTGGACTGGACAATATTCTGGAAGTCTTCCTCAAATCTAAATGACTTTACCACAGTTGTCACTGACTTCATCAAGTATCAGAAATACCCAAACCAAGAACTGTGGGGTGTCCTCTGCTGATTGCTAGAGGAGTGCAGCTGGGTCTACCAAACAGCAAAAAGTTCGAAATGGAATCGGATGCTTGTCAACTGCAGCTGGGTCTGCAGGCCATCACTTCCTACAAAGAGAAATCTAACATCAGGAATGGCAGTGGCACTTCATTCCCATACGAGCTCAACACCTTTTATGCGTGCTTTGAAAAGGAGGTGAAAGCTACTTCTATGCAAATCCCTGCAGCGTCTGGTGACCCGGTGATGTGTGCCTCAGAGGCCGATCTCAGAACATCTTTCAAGAGGGTGCACCCTTACAAAGATAGAATCGTACAGCACAGTACAGGCCTTTCGGCCCACAATGTTGTGCCGACCCTTAAACCCTGCCTCCCATATAACGCCCCACCTTAAATTCCTCCATATACCTGTCTAGTAGTCTCTTAAACTTCACTAGTGTGTCTGCCTCCACCACCGACTCAGGCAGTGCATTCCACACACCAACCACTCTGAGTGAAAAAACCTTCATAGAACATTACAGCACAGAAACAGGCCTTTTGGCCCTTCTTGGCTGTGCCGAACCATTTTTCTGCCTAGTCCCACTGACCTACACCTGGACCATATCCCTCCATACCCCTCTCATCCATGTACCTGTCCAAGTTTTTCTTAAATGTCAAAAGTGAGCCCACATTTACCACTTCATCTGGCACCTCATTCCACACTCCCACCACTCTGTGTGTGAAGAACTCCCCCCTAATGTTCCCTTTAAACTTTTCCCCCTTCACCCTTAACCCATGTCCTCTGGTTTTTTTTCTCCCCTAGCCTCAGTGGAAAAAGCCTGCTTGCACTCACTCTATCTATACCCATCATAACTTTATACACCTCTTATCAAATCACCCCTCATTTTCCTACGCTCCAGGGAATAAAGTCCTAACCTATTCAACCTTTCTCTGTAACTCAGTTTCTCAAGTCCTGGCAACATCCTTGTAAACCTTCTCTGCACTCTTTCAACCTTATTAATATCCTTCCTGTAATTAGGTGACCAAAACTGCACACAATACTCCAAATTCAGTCTCACCAATGTCTGATACAACCTCACCATTACATTCCAACTCTTATACTCAGTATTTTGATTTATAAAGGCCAGTGTACCAAAAGCTCTCTTTACGACCCTATCTACTTGTGACGCCACTTATAGGAAATTATGTATCTGTATTCCCAGATCCCTCTGTTCTACTGCACTCTTCAGTGTCCTACCATTTACCTTGTATGTTCTACCTTGGTTTGACCTTCCGAAGTGCAATACCTCACACTTGTCCGCATTAAACTCCATCTGCCATTTTTCAGCCCATTCCTCCAACTGGTCCAAATCCTTCTGCAAGCTTTGAAAACCTTCCTCACCATCCACTACACCTCCAATCTTTGTATCATCAGCAAATTTGCTGATCCAGTTTTCCACATTATCATCCAGATCATTGATACAGATGACAAATAACTATGGACCCAGCCAGCACTGATCCCTGTGGCACACCACTACTCACAGTCCTCCACTCAGAGTAGCAATCCTCCACTACCGCTCTCTGGCTTCTCCCATTGAGCCAATGTCTAATCCAATTTACTACCTCTCCATGTAAACCTAGCGACTGAATCTTCCTAACTAACCTCCCATGCAGGACCTTGTTAAAGGCCTTACTGAAGTCCATGTATACGATATCCACTGCCTTCCCTTCATCTACTTTCCTGGTAACTTGTTTGAAAAACTCTAATAGATTGGTTAAACATGACCTACCACGCACAAAGCCATGCTGACTGTTTCTAATAAGTCCCTGTCTATCCAAATACTTGTAGATCCTATCTCTTAGTATTCCTTCCAATAATTTACCTACTACCGATGTCAAACTTACTGGCCTATAATTTCCCAGCTTACTTTTTGAGCCTTTTTTAAACAACGGAACTACATGAGCTATCCTCCAATTCTCCGGCACCTGACCCGTGGATATCGACATTTTAAATATTTCTGCCAGGGCCCCTTCAATTTCAACACTAGTCTCCTTCAAGGTCTGAGGGAATACCCTGTCAGGTCCTGGGGATTTATCTACTCTGATTTGCCTCAAGACAGCAAGCACCTCCTCCTCTTCAATCTGTTTAAGTTCCATGACCTCCCTACTTGTTTGCCTTGTTTCCATAGTCTCCATTCCAGTTTCCTTAGTAAATACAGTTGCAAAAATCCCATTTAATATCTCTCCCATTTCTTTTGGTTCCATACATAGCCGACCACACTGATCTTCAAGAGGATCAATTTTATCCCTCACTATCCTTTTGCTCTTAACATACCTGTAGAAGCTCTTAGGATTATCCTTCACCCTGACTGCCAAAGCAACCTCATGTCTTCCTCTAATATACCCCTTGAACTTCCCTCCCCTTACCTTAAAGCCATGTCCTCTTGTACTGAGCAGTGGTGCCTTGGGGAAGAGGCACTGGCTGTCCACTCTGTCTATTCCTCTTAATATCTTGTACACCTCTATCATGTCTCCTCTCATCCTCCTTCTCTCCAAAGAGTAAAGCCCTAGCTCCCTTAATCTCTGATCATAATCCATACTCTCTAAACCAGGCAGCATCCTGGTAAATCTCCTCTGTACCCTTTCCAGTGCTTCCACATCCTTCCTATTGTGAGGCGATCAGAACTGGACACAGTACTCCAAGTGTGGCCTAACCAGAGTTTTATAGATCTGCATCATTACCTCGCGACTCTTAAACTCTATCCCTCGACTTATGAAAGCTGACACTCCATAAGCTTTCTTAACTACCCTATCTACCTGTGAGGAACTTTCAGGGATCTGTGGACATGTACCCCCAGATCCCTCTGCTCCTCCAAACTCCCAAGTATCCTGCCATTTACTTTGTACTCTGGCTTGGAGTTTGTCCTTCCAAAGTGTACCACCTCACACTTCTCTGGGTTGAACTCCATCTGCCACTTCTCAGCCCACTTCTGCATCCTGTCAATGTCTCTCTGCAATCTTCGACAATCCTCAACACTATCCACAACACCACCGACCTTTGTGTCGTCTGCAAACTTGCCAACCCACCCTTCTACCTCCACATCCAGGTTGTTAATATAAGATGTCAGGCCCTGATGGTGTACCTGGTAGGTCTCTGAAAACCTGTGCCAACCAGCTGGCAGGAGTGCTCAAGGACATTTTCAATCCTCGCTGCTGCAGTCTGAGGTTCCCACCTGCACAACAGGATGACAGCCATAGCGGTTCCCAAGAGGAGCAGGGTGAGCTGCCTCAATAACTGGCAGCCAGTTGCATTCACGTCCACTCTGATGAAGTGCTTTGAGAAGTTAGTCATGGCCAGAATCAACTCCGGCCTAAGCAGGGACCTGGACCCATTGCAGTTTTCCTATCAACACAGTAGGCAAAGAGTGCATGCGGTCTCCCTGGCTCTTCACTCGGGCTTGGGTCACCTGGACAACCGCAATAGCCACGTCAGACTGCTGTTCATTGACTACAACTTAGTTTTCAATACAACCACACCCTCAGTTCTAACAACAAGCTCCAAAATGCGTGTCTCTGTAACTGCCTTTACAACTGGATCTTTGACTTCCTCACCAGGAGGCCACAATCAGTGCAGCCAGAATAATTTCCCCTCCTTGCTGACACAACTGAAGGATGCATTCTTAGCCAGCCCACTGTTCCACTCTCTCTACACTCACGATTGTGTGGCTAGGTACAGCTCAAACGCCATCTATAAATTTGCCGAGGACAGCTACTGTTGGCAGAATTTCAGATGGTGATGAGGAGATGCACAGGAGCGAGATAGATGAGCTGGTTGAGTGGTGTCGTGGCAACAACCTTGCACTCAATGTCAGTAAGACCAAGGAATTGATTGTGGACTTCAGGAAGGGGAAGTTGAGGGAACACACACCAGACCTCATCATGGGATCAGCAGTGAACAATTTCAAGTTCCTGAATGTCAGCATCTCTGAAGATCTACCCTGGAGCCAACACATTAATGCAGTTTCAAAGAAGGCAGGATGGCGACTATATTTTGTTAGGAGCTAAAGGAGACTTGTGTATTACTCCAGGTGTACCATGGAGAGCTTTGTATCACTACCTGGTATTGAAGCGACACTGCACAAGATTGGAAAAAGTTTGTAAACTGAGCCAGTTTCATCATGAGTCATAGCCTCTGCAGCATCCAGAACACCCTCGAAAGGCGATGCCTCAAAAAGGGGGCATCCATCACCCAGGACATTCCCTCTTCTCGTTGCTGCAGTAAAGGAGGAGGGGCAGGAGCCTAAAGACACACACTGTATTTTTCAGGAACAGCTTCTTCCCCTCTGCCATTAAATTTCTGAATGGACAGTGAACACATGAACACACCTCACTGTTCTTTGCTCACTTTTTGAACTACTTATTAATTTAATTTACTTTTTTAATATAAACTTATTGTAGTTTATAGTTTTTATTATTAAGTAGAAACAACAAATTTTTGCCCATTCTCCCAATTTGTCTGTGTCCTGCTGCAATTACATTGCTTCCTGAGCACTACCTACCCTTCCACCTATCTTCATATCATCAGCAAACTTTGCCACAACACCTTCAATTCCATTATCTAAATCATTGACAAACAATGTGAAAAGTAGTGGTCCCAATACTAAGCCCTGAGAAACACCACTAGTCACAGAAAAGGCCCCTTTTTATACCCACTCGCTGCCTCCTGTCTGTCAGCCATTCCTTTATCCATGCCAGTTTCTTTCCTGTAACGCCACAGGATTCAAATGTGTGGCACCCTATCAAATGCCTTCTGAAAATCCAAGTAAATGACATCCACTGCCTCTCCTTTGTCCACCCTGCTTGTTACTTCCTCGAAAAATTCTGACTGATTTGTCAGACCAGGTTTCCTTCACAGATACCATGTTGACTTTGACTTATTTTATCATTGGAGAGCATGACTTATGAAAACAGGTTGAGTAAACTCAGCCTTTTCTCCTTGGAGCGATGGAGGATGAGAGGTGACCTGATAGAGGTGTATAAGATGATGAGAGGCATAGATCGTGTGGATAGCCAGAGGCTTTTTCCCAGGGCTGAAATGGTTAACACGAGAGGGCAGTTTTAAGGTGCTGGTGAGTAGGTACAGAGGAGATGTCAGGGGTAAGTTTTTTACTCAGAGAGTGGTGAGTGCGTGGAATGGGCTGCCGGCAATGGTGGTGGAGGTGGATACAACAGGGTCTTTTAAGAGACTCCTGGACAGGTACATGGAGCCTAGAAAAATAGAGGGCTATGGGTAACCCCAGGTAATTTCTCAGGTAAGTACATGTTCAGCACAGCTTTGTAGGCGGAACGGTCTGTATTGTGCTGTAGGTTTTCAGTGTTTCTATAAACAAGAGGAGATCTGCAGATGCTGGAGGAACTCTGATGGAGGGTCTTGGTCTGAAACATCTTTTCCAATTTCGCAATGTATGCCAGTGATATTAAATCTGATTCTGATTTTAATGTCTTTATTGGCTAGGTTAATGCTCTTTAAATGGAAGTGACTGGTTGAGCAGTTGGGTTTTTAAATAAGTGCTTCAAGCTTGTCCAAGCTAAGCATCCAATGGAACTTGTTATGTTTGTGAATCAGGATGGGGTGTGAAGTTAGTGGTGTTGAGACCACTTTCCTCTGCCTCCATCCACTCCTCTCACCAAAATATTTTCCATTCCCTCATCGTCCTGACTTTACTTTTGGGTTGAGATCTTCTCTAGCAAAGCTCTTCGCAAACACCTGAAACCCCATCCACTGCCCCTGCTGTGATCCATCTGTCTGTCCTGGCACCCTGCTGCTGGAAATGCGATCCATCTGTAGTTCCTGGCACCCTGCTGCTGGACATGCGATCCATCTGTAGGTCCTGGCACCCTGCTGCTGGACATGCGATCCATCTGTAGGTCCTGGCACCCTGCTGCTGGAGATGCGATCCATCTGTAGGTCCTGACACCCTGCTGCTGGAGATGCGATCCATCTGTAGGTCCTGGCACCCTGCTGCTGGAGATGCGATCCATCTGTAGGTCCTGGCACCCTGCTGCTGGACATGCGATCCATCTGTAGGTCCTGGCACCCTGCTGCTGGACATGCGATCCATCTGTAGGTCCTGGCACCCTGCTGCTGGACATGCGATCCATCTGTAGGTCCTGGCACCCTGCTGCTGGACATGCGATCCATCTGTAGGTCCTGGCACCCTGCTGCTGGACATGTGATCCATCTGTAGGTCCTGGCACCCTGCTGCTGAACATGCGATCCATCTGTCTGTCCTGGCACCCTGCTGCTGGACATGCGATCCATCTGTAGGTCCTGGCACCCTGCTGCTGGACATGCGATCCATCTGTAGGTCCTGGCACCCTGATGCTGGACATGCGATCCATCTGTAGGTCCTGGCACCCTGCTGCTGGACATGCGATCCATCTGTAGGTCCTGGCACCCTGCTGCTGGACATGCGATCCATCTGTAGGTCCTGGCACCCTGCTGCTGGACATGCGATCCATCTGTAGGTCCTGGCACCCTGCTGCTGGACATGCGATCCATCTGTAGGTCCTGGCACCCTGCTGCTGGACATGCGATCCATCTGTAGGTCCTGGCACCCTGCTGCTGGACATGTGATCCATCTGTAGGTCCTGGCACCCTGCTGCTGAACATGCGATCCATCTGTCTGTCCTGGCACCCTGCTGCTGGACATGCGATCCATCTGTAGGTCCTGGCACCCTGCTGCTGGACATGCGATCCATCTGTAGGTCCTGGCACCCTGATGCTGGACATGCGATCCATCTGTAGGTCCTGGCACCCTGCTGCTGGAGATGCGATCCATCTGTAGTTCCTGGCACCCTGCTGCTGGACATGCGATCCATCTGTCGGTCCTGGCACCCTGCTGCTGGACATGCGATCCATCTGTAGGTCCTGGCACCCTGCTGCTGGACATGCGATCCATCTGTAGGTCCTGGCACCCTGCTGCTGGACATGCGATCCATCTGTAGGTCCTGGCACCCTGCTGCTGGACATGCGATCCTTCTGTAGGTCCCGGCACCCTGCTGCTGGACATGCGATCCATCTGTAGGTCCTGGCACCCTGCTGCTGGACATGCGATCCATCTGTAGGTACCGGCACCCTGCTGCTGGACATGCGATCCATCTGTAGGTCCTGGCACCCTGCTGCTGGACATGCGATCCATCTGTAGGTCCTGGCACCCTGCTGCTGGACATGCGATCCATCTGTAGGTCCTGGCACCCTGCTGCTGGAGATGCGGTCCATCTGTAGGTCCTGGCACCCTGCTGCTGGACATGCGATCCATCTGTAGGTTCTGGCACCCTGCTGCTGGACATGCGGTCCATCTGTAGGTCCTGGCACCCTGCTGCTGGACATGCGATCCATCTGTAGGTCCTGGCACCCTGCTGCTGGACATGCGACCCATCTGTAGGTCCTGGCACCCTGCTGCTGGACATGCGATCCATCTGTAGGTACCGGCACCCTGCTGCTGGACATGCGATCCATCTGTAGGTCCTGGCACCCTGCTGCTGGACATGGGATCCATCTGTAGGTCCTGGCACCCTGCTGCTGGACATGCGATCCATCTGTAGGTCCTGGCAACCTGCTGCTGGACATGCGATCCATCTGTAGGTCCTGGCACCCTGCTGCTGGACATGCGATCCATCTGTAGGTCCTGGCACCCTGCTGCTGGACATGCGATCCATCTGTAGGTCCTGGCACCCTGCTGCTGGACATGCGATCCATCTGTAGGTCCTGGCACCCTGCTGCTGGACATGCGATCCATCTGTAGGTCCTGGCACCCTGCTGCTGGACATGCGATCCATCTGTAGGTCCTGGCACCCTGCTGCTGGAGATGCGATCCATCTGTAGTTCCTGGCACCCTGCTGCTGGACATGCGATCCATCTGTAGGTCCTGGCACCCTGCTGCTGGACATGCGATCCATCTGTAGGTCCTGGCACCCTGCTGCTGGACATGCGATCCATCTGTAGGTCCTGGCACCCTGCTGCTGGAGATGCGATCCATCTGTAGGTCCTGGCACCCTGCTGCTGGACATGCGATCCATCTGTAGGTCCTGGCACCCTGCTGCTGGACATGCGATCCATCTGTAGGTCCTGGCACCCTGCTGCTGGACATGCGATCCATCTGTAGGTCCTGGCACCCTGCTGCTGGACATGCGATCCATCTGTAGGTCCTGGCACCCTGCTGCTGGAGATGCGATCCATCTGTAGGTCCTGGCACCCTGCTGCTGGACATGCGATCCATCTGTAGGTCCTGGCACCCTGCTGCTGGACATGCGATCCATCTGTAGGTCCTGGCACCCTGCTGCTGGACATGCGATCCATCTGTAGGTCCTGGCACCCTGCTGCTGGACATGCGATCCATCTGTAGGTCCTGGCACCCTGCTGCTGGACATGCGATCCATCTGTAGGTCCTGGCACCCTGCTGCTGGACATGCGATCCATCTGTAGGTACCGGCACCCTGCTGCTGGACATGCGATCCATCTGTAGGTCCTGGCACCCTGCTGCTGGACATGCGGTCCATCTGTAGGTCCTGGCACCCTGCTGCTGGACATGCGATCCATCTGTAGGTCCTGGCACCCTGCTGCTGGACATGCGATCCATCTGTAGGTACCGGCACCCTGCTGCTGGACATGCGATCCATCTGTAGGTCCTGGCACCCTGCTGCTGGAGATGCGGTCCATCTGTAGGTCCTGGCACCCTGCTGCTGGACATGCGATCCATCTGTAGGTCCCGGCACCCTGCTGCTGGAGATGCGATCCATCTGTAGGTCCTGGCACCCTGCTGCTGGACATGCGATCCATCTGTAGGTCCTGGCACCCTGCTGCTGGAGATGCGATCCATCTGTAGGTCCTGGCACCCTGCTGCTGGACATGCGATCCATCTGTAGGTCCTGGCACCCTGCTGCTGGACATGCGATCCATCTGTAGGTACCGGCACCCTGCTGCTGGACATGCGATCCATCTGTAGGTCCTGGCACCCTGCTGCTGGACATGCGATCCATCTGTAGGTCCTGGCACCCTGCTGCTGGACATGCGATCCATCTGTAGGTCCTGGCACCCTGCTGCTGGACATGCGATCCATCTGTAGGTCCTGGCACCCTGCTGCTGGACATGCGATCCATCTGTAGGTCCTGGCACCCTGCTGCTGGAGATGCGATCCATCTGTAGGTCCTGGCACCCTGCTGCTGGACATGCGATCCATCTGTAGGTCCTGGCACCCTGCTGCTGGACATGCGATCCATCTGTAGGTCCTGGCTCCCTGCTGCTGGAGATGCGCTGTTGGACGCTGGCATTCTGAGCTTCCCTTTCCATATTCAATGTACCTCCTAAAACTTGTCCATGCCCCAGCTTTTGTCTCTGAAATGTCTGGGAAGTGGTCACGGTCTGTCCCTGATAATAGCTGCTGTGATGCTGGAGGTGTTTTGCTGCCGTATCACTGTATCAGTGGGAAGTTGTTGTTATTGCTGTGTAACTAAAGCAGGAAATGGTTGAACATCCAAACTCTCTTCCTTAACTTTGTACATGAAGGAATCCAGTTTGTTGTAATGCTTATCTGGGTGTTGATTACATGGGAATGTGGCCTGGAGTGCTTTCCTCATTCCTTCATTATCAGCTCTGTTTCTCCTTCCATGTCTGCCACGCCTGGTTTCAGCAATCCCTTTGCAATCGTTACAGAGAGCGTTTTTGAAAGTGCTCACTCCCTTCACAAAAATGAGCAAATGGCCAAATAAGAAGACAAAATAGCTGGAGGTATTTTTGCCTCTTGAGATGCTGCCACCATAGTGGCTGCTTGGTTACTGAGAATCTGATGACCACAGTGTTGGGAAGTCTGTCAATCCCATCCTCAAGGTTACTTGGTGATGCCTCTGTGGAAGGACCTAACAATAATTCACAAAAACAGGAGTGAAGAACTGCCCCTCTCTCCTCCCCTCACCCTCCATCCATCCATCACCCCTGTAGCTTCCCCCTTCTCCCCCTTCCTTCCTTTATTCCCCTCCATATTTCCCGTTGCTTGGTCTCTCTACATCTGCTACTTCCTCTTCGTTTTCTGCCTCCCCCAGCTTCCCCTCCCTTTCTACCTCTCACCCACCCTTTACTTCTCTCCCATGCCACCTTTTCTCCCTCTCTCTGCCTCTTTCTGTCCTCTCATTGTTTCTGTTCTTCCTTTTTCTATCTCTCAACCCTCTTTCCTCTCTCTCTCTCTCTCCCTCCCCGCTCTCTCTCTCCTGCTCTCTCTCCCTCCCCTGCTCTCTCTCTCTCTCCCCTGCTCTCTCTCTCTCTCCCTCCCCTGCTCTCTCTCTCCTGCTCTCTCTCACTCCTGCTCTCTCTCTCCCTCCCCTGCTCTCTCTCTCTCCCCCCTCTCTCTCTCTTCGTCTCCTGCTCTCTCTCCCTCCTGCTCTCTCTCCCTCCTGCTCTCTCTCTCACTCCTGCTCTCTCTCTCCCTTCCCTGCTCTCTCTCTCCCCCCTCTCTCTCTCCCTCCTCTGCGCGCGCTCTCTCTCTCTCCCTCCTCTGTGCGCGCTCTCTCTCTCCCTCCTCTGCGCGCTCTCTCTCCCTCCTGCTCTCTCTCTCCCTCCCCTGCTCTCTATCTTCCATAGCTTTCTCTCCCCCTCCCCCCCCTCTCTCTCTCTCTCTCTCTCTCTCTCTCCCCCTGCCTCCCTCTCCCTTTCCCTCTCTTCCACACTCCCTCCCTGTCTGTCTACCCACACCTTTCTCTTTGTTTTGACATTTCCAGACTTGCCCTCTGACATCAGTATCGTCCTGCTATCTGTGCCTCTTCCTTTCCTTATTGAGATGCAACGTAGTATAGCCCCTTCCAGCACTTTGAGTCGTGCCGCCCAGCACCCTCCGCTTAACCCAAGCCCAATCATGAGACAATCTACAGTAGTGGTCGCCAAGCCATCGACCGCGATCGACTGGTCGATCTTTTAGGCTTCCCCAGCAGATCCTGAAAACAATGAAAAATAAATACACAAATACTGCTGAGAGATTGTTTCTGGGTTGCGGGGTTTTAGTTCCGTTCTTTCTGCCCCGTGCGCGTGCGTGTAGCTCCCCCACCACACACTACACAGTGTAATTCAGTGGTCCCCAGCCATGAGGAAACAACATGAGTCAGCTGCACCTTTCCTCGTTCCCTGTCACGGCCACTGTTGAACTTAAATGCACGCAAGGTCATCAGTCGCCTAAACGCAGTGATACCCTCGTGCCAGGGATCACTGGTTGGCCTTGCGTGGCCGGCGGGAAGTGCCACGGCCTGGAGCGCGGACAGATGGGCACCACCTCTGAACCTGTTTAGCACACCGAATGTTCGTGGGGCACCCGGTGCTGAAATATTCGCAGACGACCTAATTTGGGCTCAGGGTTCTGTAAGTAGCAGAGCAGCTACCACGCTGCGATCTAATGAAAGTCATCCCTCGAGCCAAGCTTTTGTCGGCCGATAGATCCTACAAGGGGGGGTGGACGCGCGTCCTGTCGCACTCCTCGCTCGGTCGCTCGCTCGGTTGCTCTCTCCGGACTGCAACCGCCGCGGCCCCGGCACGGGAACAGCCGCACCTGGCTAGGGCGTCTGGTGGCGGGCAGGTGGGAGGCTGTCTCATGAGGCAATGTAGCCCTCAAAACTGCTTGAGGCTGTCTTATGAGGCAATGTAGCTCTCAAAACTGCCTGAGGCTGTCTCATGAGGCAATGAAGCTCTCAAAACTGCTTGAGGCTGTCTAATGAGGCAATGTAGCCCTCAAAACTGCTTGAGGCTGTCTAATGAGGCAATGTAGCCCTCAAAACTGCTTGAGGCTGTCTAATGAGGCAATGTAGCCCTCAAAACTGCTTGAGGCTGTCTAATGAGGCAATGAAGCCCTCAAAACTGCTTGAGGCTGTCTAATGAGGCAATGTAGCCCTCAAAACTGCTTGAGGCTGTCTAATGAGGCAATGAAGCCCTCAAAACTGCTTGAGGCTGTCTAATGAGGCAATGAAGCTCTCAAAACTGCTTGAGGCTGTCTAATGAGGCAATGTAGCCCTCAAAACTGCTTGAGGCTGTCTAATGAGGCAATGAAGCCCTCAAAACTGCTTGAGGCTGTCTAATGAGGCAATGAAGCCCTCAAAACTGCTTGAGGCTGTCTAATGAGGCAATGAAGCTCTCAAAACTGCTTGAGGCTGTCTAATGAGGCAATGAAGCCCTCAAAACTGCTTGAGGCTGTCTAATGAGGCAATGTAGCCCTCAAAACTGCTTGAGGCTGTCTAATGAGGCAATGAAGCCCTCAAAACTGCTTGAGGCTGTCTAATGAGGCAATGTAGCCCTCAAAACTGCTTGAGGCTGTCTAATGAGGCAATGAAGCCCTCAAAACTGCTTGAGGCTGTCTAATGAGGCAATGTAGCCCTCAAAACTGCTTGAGGCTGTCTAATGAGGCAATGAAGCTCTCAAAACTGCTTGAGGCTGTCTAATGAGGCAATGTAGCCCTCAAAACTGCTTGAGGCTGTCTAATGAGGCAATGAAGCCCTCAAAACTGCTTGAGGCTGTCTAATGAGGCAATGTAGCCCTCAAAACTGCTTGAGGCAGTCTAATGAGGCAATGAAGCCCTCAAAACTGCTTGAGGCTGTCTAATGAGGCAATGTAGCCCTCAAAACTGCTTGAGGCTGTCTAATGAGGCAATGAAGCTCTCAAAACTGCTTGAGGCTGTCTAATGAGGCAATGAAGCTCTCAAAACTGCTTCAGTACCTTGAGTCCAAGCACCCCGCACTTAAAGACAAACCCGTTGAGTTTTTTTCCAGCGGAAAAAATGTGAGCAAGCGGGTCAGAAGCTAAGTGCTGAGAGCCATGAAAACTAAATTGTGGAATAGACTGGACATAAGGAGTATCGCTGTAATCCGGTCGTGTTTAACACCCCCCTTCCCCGTCGGCTGGTCTGCAAGAATATTGTCAATTTTAAATCGGTCTGTGGTGCAAAAAAGGGTGGTGACCCCTGATGTTCATGCATTATTTCTATTTCCGGGTTGCAGGGGTTTACTTCCGGTCTTTCAGTGCATGCGTGTAACTAATCAATTTGGGGTCGATCTTGCCTTTCACTAAGGCTGAGGTAGGGGATCTTGGGCTTGAAAAGGTTGGTGACCACTAATCTACAGTGACCAATTAACCTACTTACTAAGTGGTACATCTTTGGACTGTGGGAAGAAACTGGAGAAAACCCACACATTCCACGGCTCCTTACAGATAACGTTGGAATCGAACTCCAAACTATGATGCCCCGAGCTGTAATAGTGTCACAATAACCACTACACCATGATGGATTACTCACGGGTCTGGGAGTTCTAAGGAGAAGTCCGTGGGCACGTTATTAGTCAGTGCTTAGATAGCTGAAGCTATTCTGCATGGTCTAGATTCGCTTTACTGCTATAATGTCCCAGCTTGATCTTGGTCATTCCCCTGTCCCATTACCACCTCTCATGCCTTGCATGATAAAACCCTCCTGTGTCCCAGAGTCAGTGTGTTCTCTTAAAGGGCAGCAAAGCCTCAGTATCAGGTCCCATCCCAAACATTTCTATCACTGCTTCAGAAAGGATTTTCTTAAGGCCCTGATTAATGTGTTTTTCTGAACTGATGCCTTTCAAGTAGATTATCCGGCCAGTTCTGTGTTCTGTGTGCTTGTGCACACTGACTGCTCACAGGGCAGTTGTCCAGCCTGAGGACGGTGACGGGGCAATAGGAGTGCACACTGACTGCTCACAGGGCAGTTGTCCAGCCTGAGGACGGTGACGGGGCAATAGGAGTGCTGAATCCAACCGCCCATCCACAAGAGACTGCACTTCCTGAAATCAGCAAAGTGCTGAAGGTAGCATTGCTGCAAGGAAATGAAAGGAAACGGTCAGTGCCTTGTTCCCCTCCACAGATGCGGCCGGACCCACTGAGTTCCTGCAGCAGCTCTTCCTGTGCCCAACCCGCTTGGGAAAGGGGGAGGGCTGGATTTCAGAGTCCCCCACATCAAAGTAGGAGAATTGATCAGGACTAGGACACAGAAGGGAATATAAGATGAATATTTTATTATTGGAGCTTTATGTAATGAGAGGGTGGTAATGTTACAGGGGATTCAGCCAATGCTGAGCTGGGAGATGATAACAGTGAGGTGAATCTAGACATGATGATGCAACAACAATTATATTAATTATCAAAGAAAATGATCATGCAAGCACAGAAAGGGTGCAGATCCCTGGAGGTCTTGCCTGTCCTCTCTGGAAGCCTGTTTGGGTTTCTTCACCCCAGTCTTGCCACCACAAACCTGTAGCCGGCAGTTAGAACCCAGACAGTTCAGACCCCTGGTGGGTTACAGTTACAAACCACCTGAACTGATGGAGTATCGCCGGGCAGCTGACGGATTCGGTGTCTGCCAGTGAGAGCAGCAACTTCCCATTATTAATAACTCTCACAATGATTGGGAGATGGAGCAGAGGCTGAGGGTTACTCAGCTGGAAGACGAGGGTAAAGAAAGAAGGAATCTCTCCCTTCTGATTCATTCCTCTTGCAATATTGCTGAGAGCTGGAAAACAGCTTTAATCAGGCTGAGGGCCCAGTTACTGGATGCTTTGTGTCTGCTTAGCCGTGCAGGTGAGCAGTACCTCACCCCTGATATCAGCACTCCCCTGAGCTGTACGTCGTCTGTAAACAGCCTGTCCATCCTCCCCGTGGCTTTTCTCCAGTTTCCTCCCACAGCCCCAAGACGTACCAGTCGGTAGGTTAGTTGGTCACTGTGGCCTGTGTTGTCTCCAGATTGAATCAGTCCATTGGCAGGGGGTGCCGGTTCTGACCCGTCCTTCTCAGTCTCGGTTTATGTTAGAGGGGACTTTGAGCTGTCCCACCCTCTGACTGGGCTGGGTGTGTGCAGCTGTGTGTCTCCTAGGAATGTGATCCTGCTTCTCGTGATGACATGTCTAACCATGAGCCTTGTCCTCTAAAATGTCAAATAGTGTGTCCGTCTGAGCCACAACTACCTGGAGGGAGCAATTTCAAAGATTCACAAAACTACGAAGGAAGTTCTCCCCAGCTCTGTAATACTGACATCCACATCCTCAGGATAACAAACGCCTTTATTAGAGCCAACTTTCATGAAGCCAGGATTCCAGGCTTCCTCGTGAGATATAGCTCTCAGTGTGGTGAACCTTTGATTCACTTCCTTTAGGAAAGCCTGCCCTTTCCGGCTGTAGAGGATCCAGTAAACTGGATACATCTCAGCTGTGTTGTGTTACATGCGATCGTCACTCGATGTCATCGAGAAACAGGCCCTTTGGTCCATCTAGGCCATGCCTAAACCGTTTAAGCTGCCCACTCCCATCAACCATAGCCCTCCATATTCTACTATCCGTGAACCCATCCAAACGTCGCTGTAATGTTGAAATCATGCTGGCATGCACCACTTGTGCTGGAAGCTCTGACTCCAGCTTCGATTCTGAGCTTGGCTGCTCCTAAATACTAATGCTGGGGTGGGGGGGGGGGCGGTGGAGACATTTTTAAGGTGACAGGGAGAAGGTTTAAAGGAGGTGTGCAGGGTAGGTTTTTTTTAACACAGAAAGTAGTAGGTGCCTGGGGTAATATAGAAAACCTACAGCCCACGATGCTGTGCCGAACATGTACTTACTTAGAAATCACCTAGGGTTACCCATAGCCCTCTATTTTTCTAAGCTCCATATACCTGTCCAGGAGTCTCTTAAAAGACCCTATCGTATCCGCCTCCACCACTGTCGCCGGCAGCCCATTCCACGCACTCACCACTCTCTGCGTAAAAAAACGTAATCCTGACATCTCCTCTGTACCTACTCCCCAGCACGTTAAACCTGTGCCCTAATGGTGGCAGTAAACACAGCAGAGGCTGTCAGACAGGAGTGGAGACAAAAGGTTTTACTGTAATTTAGCATTGTGTGACAGGCTGCAGGGGCTGTTCCTGTGCTTTAGTGTTGTGTATTCTACTTACTGCGGAGTTAAGGAAGGTCCTGTGGTGTGGAGGATGAAATCAAAGGCTGGCACTTGTGGACCATAGAGTTCATCCCATTCTGTGATTGGATGTTTCCCATTCTTCCATTCCCCATAGGTGATTGGATGTTCTTATCATATGGAAACACATCACCCAAATCTCAGGAGAGCGACTTTGAATTTCTGATTATAAATTGCACACTTGTTCTAAAAACTTGAGATGACAATCCTCTTTTAATTGGCAGCCAAGAGAGCAGTTTGACTGACAGCCCGTGTCGATGCCTCTGAATCCCTCGTTGGCACTAGTGTTTTGGAGGGCCCAGTTTGTGGAATCCTTTTTGACCAGGGTGAAGTGTTTGCTTTGAAAAATTTGAACAGGTTTTCTAAAGAAAACTGGGGGAGAAATCAAGGTGTACTGGACTAGAAATTCACCAAGAGCCTGCAGGGAGACTTGACTTTCTGCAGAGCTTTATTCAATACCAGGACTTTGTGTTTGCAGACAATGAGGTTCTTTGAAGTGTAGTCACAGCTCTGATGTATGAAGCTCATTAGTTTCTATGCACACAACAAGCTGCCTCAAGCAGAGCCGGGTAGGGTAATCGGCAAGAAAATCTGTCTTTAAGGTGTCGGTTACTAAGCAAATATTGGGTATGATACTGACAAGAACTCCCTTGCATTATTTTAAAAGATTGTCATTGTGTGTGAGGAATATCACAGCCCCTGCTTTCGGACCAAAGAGAAACGGACTTGGCGTGTTTCTCCGGGGGAGGGAACAAATAGTGGGAGTGGAATGTGGTCAGTCAGTGAGAGCGTGCTGTGACGTGCTAACTCCACCCTGTCTTTGAGTAACTGTGTGCTGGTGCATGGCTCTGCCCGTCCCGAGAGGTTACGCCCGGTGGAATCAGAATGCATTACAGCTGATAGTGTGACCCTCGCCTCCAAACTCACGCCACTGGTCCTGCCTTTTTGTAGGCTATGTCCACGTTCCAAGCCTTCACTGGTAGTGCTATCCAACTCTTCACTGTGCTACATGACGACTTTACTGGTGCTGCTTCATGTATCGGTGCCGAGCTCGTCAATTTCATCAACTTTGCCTCCAGTTTGCACCCTACCCATAAATTCACTTGGTCCATTTCCGACACCTCCCTCCCTTTTCTCAGTCTGCCTGTCTCCTATCACTGGAGACAAGCACTTGACTGACATCTTGAATAAACCTATCAACTCCCGTGGCTAACTTGACTACACCTCTTCCCACCCTGTCTCCTGTAAAAAGGCCGTTCCCTTTTCTCCGTTCCTTCATCTCTGCCGCACCTGTTCCCAGAATGTGGCTGTCCTGTCACTGGTCACCTCCCGGCTTCTCACGTCATCTTCCTCCTCTCCCCAGAACTGCTTAACCGAGCTTCTTCCCCCTTCCTTCCCAGCCCTTGGCCTGAAATATTGCAATTTCCATAGATGCTGCCTGACCTGCTGAGTTCTCCAAGCATTTTGTGTCTGTTGTTTGTGAGCTGTTGCACTCACAGTATCAGGTATCGCCTGGTTAAGGCTCTTCCCCTGCTTTCCTACACTCTCCCTCGAACACTCAACCAAGGCTGGATCTGTGTTACGTCTGCCTGTCATACATCAGTCCCACGAGTTTCCAACTTGTGTCCACAGACCCCTTGGTGAATTGTACTGGTCATGGAATAAAAAAGGTTGCGAACCCCTGGCCTGGACAGTGAAATAGATGGTGGACTTACCTCTCTCTCCGTTCCATTTCAGCATTCTCTCTATTTGCCTCCCTTCTCTTGCTCTTTCTGAACCTTCTTTTTTCTTACTCTGTGTCACTTCCTCATCTCTCCCCCTCCCTCTCCCTTCCTTTTCCTCTCCCTCTCCCCTTCCCTCTCCCTCTCCCCCTCTCCCCCTCCCTCTCCCCCTCTCCCCTTGCATCATCTCACTCTCACTGGCTTCACTCACGTCTGGTGCCAATGTCTCTTATCCACTTGAATAAAAGGTCCAAGTGGCCAAGGGAAGCTCACCCCCCCCCACCTCCTTTCGGGATTCAGTTGAGCTCTCCCCCAGGTTGACAGTGATGGGGTACAGAGCAGAGCAGGGCAATTCCCTGGACTATTCCCAGAACAAAAGGAGGTGATAGAATGGCAGGAACCTAGCTGCCATGTGCTCAGAGAGAACACAGCTTGTGGTGTTTTGGGGTGAGGAAGTGCTCTTTATTTTAACTGGTTTGTAGACTGTCCACATTACCAACACAATGTCTGTTGTGAATTGTCATTAAACTGAGTGAATTTCTGTCCCAGATATACGACTTGTGACCCACAACAGTGGTTGTTGCTGTGTTATGGGCTCAGATCACTTCAAGGCCAGACGGGGTAAGAACTCAGTGAGTGAGTCAGGTGTCAGATTCATTGGCTGTGGTGGCCTAAAGCTCAGCAGCCAGCGATGTGTGAGGGTGGAAACTGATCAGGGACATGGTGACATAAGTGTAGAACCGCAGCAAGCCCATCTGTCCGTGATGTCTGTACCCAGAACAATGGTAAATTAGACCAAATTTCTTCTGCCTCCATTTCCTGTATATGTGAGCCTGACTAAGTGCCTGCTCAGTGCCTCTATCGTAGTTACCCTTTCTACCATCACTCCTTGCAGCAACTTCCAGGCTCCTTAAACCTTTTCCCGTCTCACCTTAATGCACGTCCTCAGGTCACAGGCAGCATAAAAGCAAAAGTGAGGGAAGTTAGAGAATTGGAAAGCTTTTGAAAACCAACAGAAGGCAACTAGAAAACCATGAGGAGAGAAAAGATGGAAATTTGAAGCCAAAAATATCAATATACATTTCACCTATACAGTATAAAGAGTAAAAGAGAGGTGAGAAAATGACTCAGGACAGGTAGTAATGGGAGACAAAGAAATGTATTTTGCATTAGTCTTCACTGTGGAAGACACTGGCAGTATGTCAGAAATTCCAGACTGTCAGGGAGCAGATTCGAGTATAGTTGCTATCACTAAGGAGAAGGAACTTGGGAAGCTGAAAGGTCTGAAGGTAGATTGGTCACCGGGACCAGATGGACTACACCCCAGCGTTCTGAAAGAGGTAACTGAAGAGATTGTGAAGGCATTATTAATGATCTTTCAAGAATCACTAGATTCTGGAATGGTTCCAGAGCACTGGAAAATTGCAAATGTCACTCCACTCTTTAAGAAGGGAGAGAGGGAGAAGAAAGGAAATTAAAGCCCAGTTAGCCTGACCTCAGTGGTTGGGAAGATGTTGGAGTCGATTATTAAGGATGAAGTTTTGGGGTACTTGGAGGCACATGATAAAATAGGCCGTAGTCAGCATGGTTTCCTCAGGATGAAATCCTGTCTGAGGAAATAATAGGCAGGATAGACAAAGGAAAGTCAGCGGATATTGTTTCGGAAGGACTTTGACAAGGAGCTGCACATGAGGTTGCTAAACAGGATAAGGGCCCAGGGTATTACAAGAAGGATACTAGCATGGATAGAAGATAGGCTGATTGGCAGGAGGCAAAGAGTGGGAATAAAGGGAGCCTTTTCTGGTTGGCTACTGGTGGGTGACTAGTCGAATTTATCGGGGGTCATATTGGAACCACTTCTTTTCATGTTATATGTCAGCAGTTTGGAAGAAGGAATTGTCGGCTTTGTGACCAAGTTTGCAGACAATACAAAGATAGTAGATGGGCAGGTCCTGTTGAGGAGGATCAGAGTCTGCAGAAGGACTTGAACAGATTGGGAGAGCAAAGAAGTGGCAGATGGAATATTGTGTAGGGAAGTATTTGGTCAAGTACTTTGGTAGAAGAAATAAAGGTGTAGACTATTTTCTAAACAGGGATAAAGTTCAGAAATCAAAGCTGGAAAGGACTTGAGAGTCCTTGTGCATTACTCCCTAAAGGTTAACTTGCAGGCTAAGACAATGGTGAGGAGAGCAAGTGCAATATTGGCATCCATTTTGAGAGGATACGAGAGCAAGGATGTGATGCCGAAGCTTTGTAAGTACATAACTGTTTGAACCTAAGTGGACAGGCACAGGCAGTCAGAGGAATAACAGCATGGTCCGAAGAAGTTCTCCAGAGTGGACCCTTCTCCCTTGGTGAATTCTGGAGTAGATGTCATCTCCTTTAGGGGAAAGGGGTGATTAATATTTCAGGTTGACACCCTGTATCAGTTCTGATGAAGGGCCTTGACCCAAACTGTTGACCATCCCTCTACCCTTACAGATGCTGCCCAACCTGCTGAGTTCCTCTAGAGGTTTGTTTTTGCTGCAGATTCCACATCTGCAGTCTGCAATCTGGTTTGGGATCTCTGTACAAAGAAGCATAGAAATCTACAGCACATCACAGGCCCTTCGGCCCCACAATGTTGTGCCAACCATGTAACCTGCTCTAGAGACTGCCTAGAATTTCCCTGCTGCGTATCCCTCTATTTTACTAAGTATGACTCACCCTGTCAGTTCAGCAGAGTTATTGAATTCATGGTTAATCAGACACTCTGGGCTCCAGCCTGTGATTTGAGGTGTTTTCTCAGAGGACATCAGCTAGACTTACTGAGACACAGAGCGGGCACAAGTTCAGCCTCAGACTCTGGAAACCTTGCCACCTTGCTTTGACCCTTCAGGAGGCTCTTTTAAAGCTTGCCACTCGACCGAGCTGTGCTGGCTGTGAGCTGTTTGTTTGTGATAGTGGGTGGCACTACGGAAATGCAGTGCTGCCATTGTAACCAGGCAGCACTTGTACCCTTAGTAAGCAGTGAGATGTTTGGCCCATAGTTTCCCAAATACACGGAAACTCAGCCATCCATCCACACCCTGGAATGTCCCATTCTCCATTTTTGTGGGATTGCATTCATTTGGGAGCCCAGCTTATCCCAGTCGCACATCCAGCTGCTGAGGCGTTCTGCTGTTGAGTGGCGGTTTTGCCTTGTGGAGGCTCCAGGCCTGTGGTGGTGTTGTCAACGTACCAGTTCTTGCTGTGCCTCGTCCCTTGCCCCAGGAGTCCTTGGGGCGGTGCTGATTTGGATGTGACTCAGCTGCAGGAAGAGATCTTCTTTGCCAAGGCCAGATCCACAGTATTGGAGCATCCCAAGGTTACTGCAGAGCTAGTAAGATAGATCTGTGGTGTGACATCAGTTTCAGTGCAAAGCAATCCCTAATAAGCACTAAAATGATAGTATGTGATTTTTTTTCGTGAGCGCGACTAGGGGAAGAATATGCTTAATACTCAGCAGAACTTTTGTGATCTTTAAGATACCCTCCTAGGGATCTTTTGTCCACAGAAGGAAAATGAGGCACTTGAGAGAGTGTGACCAGAATGGTGCTCCTATTGGTGGCAAATGTACCGGCCTCATGGCTGGACTCTGCAGTGGTGCCTGGTTGTGCATTTTGTGGGCAAGGAGAAGTGTGTGTTGCCTGCTGCTGAAGCAACCTGACTGAGCTGCAAGGCCACACCTGGACTATTGTATAGTCACCCTGCTGTGTAGCGATCTGATATAGGAGTATAACATTATGAAATATATAAATGGGATGAACGCACACAATCTTTTTGCCATGGCTGGGGAAGGCAGGTTTAAGGTGAGATGGGAATGATATGACTCATGGTTTCAGTGTGAAGCAGCAGATGCCACTGACTGGGGTTAATTGTGCAGTAGGTTCTATGGGCAGCCAGTGACAGTCGATCTTCTCTCCCTCATTGGGAAACAGCCTCATGGTTCCCTGGGAGGATGTTCTTCAGCTATCCACACTGTGAATTGGAGACTTCTGAGCTCTAGGATTCACTCAGAGGCTGAACGCGGGTAGCCCAGTGCAGAATCCATGCACACTGACACTGAATGGATCGTTCTTCAGCGTGTGCACTCATTTTTGAGGAAGGATACTTGCTTGACACAAGGTCCTAGGACATAGAACTGCTCCAAAAACACAAATAGTGCAGATGCTGGGAATCTGAAATAAAAGCTCAACATCCTGGAAATGTTCAGCAGTTGGGCAGCATCTGTGGTGGGAGAACCTGTGTCGGTGTATCAGGTCAATGAATCCTTCCCTTGCCCTCAGTAGAGGAGAAACATGCTTCCATTTGCAGGGAAGTTGGAGAGGTGGGCAAAGGGAATCTGTGTGACAGGCTGGAGCCCAGGGGCTTCTGAATGACACAAGGAGGGGTGGTGAATCCCAGCGGATCTGTCTGTCCGAGAGGTGAACACAGCTTATTGCTGCTTAGAGCCTCTCTAATGTACTTGCAGTGATCTGCTGATGCACTGAGTAAATTTTGGAGGCAGGATTTGTGTTGGGTTCTACTCTGTGTCTGCCCAAGAGGATCATGACCAGTGTTTCTGGATGGATGTACAGAAACAAAAGTAGAAAATACTAGAAATGTTCAGCAGGTTGGGCAGCATCTGTGGAGAGAGTAAATGTTTCAGTTCAGAGGCTCTTCATCACAACTGAAAAAGAGAGAAAACAATTTTAAGTTGCAGAGACGATGTGGAAGGGTGGATTGGGACTGAATCTGAGCAACTTGGATTAATGTTAATAAGCAAAAAGGGCTGGCATGGATGTGGTGGCCAAGGGGCCTATTTCGGTGCTCTCTGAGAAAGGCAACGTCTGACAGATTAATGCAGCAGAGAAACAGGCCTTCAGCTCAAATGAACAAGTTAGTCCCATTTGCCCATGTTTGAAAACACCTAAACCTTTTCCATCTATCTTCTCTTAAGAATTGTTATTTTACCTGTCTCGTTCGCTTCCTCTGGCAGCTCGATCCATATACTCTGTGCAGTTAATAAAAATCTCTTCAGGGGAGGCTGAGGTTGTGAGTGTTGTCTGGTCAATGGGTTACTGAGGGTAGAGAATGGAACACAGAAGCTGTGGTCTTGCTCAGTATGTCGGAACTTTCCAGAAGGGAGAGAAGAACTGAGGTGATTTCACAGGTGGCTTGCATCAGAGTGATACAAACAATATAAACTGAACTTGGAGCATTCACTCCTGCGTCCTGCAGAATGCAGCATGGCCAGGCTGAGATGAGGTGTAACAGTGCAAGGGGCTTCAGACAGAAAGATCCGAGTGGGGTGGGGAACTAAAGTGAGAGGCAACTGGGAGCTCGAGGTCAGTACTGTAGACTGAGGCGGTCTACACACGGTTTCTCCACATTGTGAACTCCAAACGGAGAACACATGAGGGAACTCTGTCTGCAAACACACTCCATCAACGTTGAGGTTGTTGTCTATGCACAATTGAAGTGGAACTCTGTAGCAGCACCACAGGCACAAAGCATCAGATACACAAGAGAAACATAAGCTGTTCATCGTGGAAGAACACAGAACATATTAGTGCAAAAAATGACCAAACTGACCACAGTGTTGACTAGGTTTGTGCCAGTTGGTTCAGGAACCAAATAGTTGAAGGGACGTAAATCTTCTTGAACCTGGTGGTGAGGGACTTTTGGCTTTTGTACCTCCTGCTTGAAGGTAGCTGTGAGAAGATGGCGTGGCCTGGGTGGTGGAGGTGTGGCTTTCTTGAAGTGATCCTCAGTATCCATGGAGACTGGTACCTGTTCCTACAGAGCTTCCTGGTGCATTCCTCAATTATTTGCTGGCTTGTCACAGAAATTATTTACTTAATGCATAAGCAGTGTTCATCGTGTTATCTACTGTTTTTGGTTGTAAGACTATGCATTGTTTAAGCTTTGTAAACTGCCAGTGAGTTCTAGACTGTGCTCTTTAATCATTGTGTATCCAATTACCTGCTCTAACAGCAGCCTGCAGTGGCAGTGCAGTACAGCAAGGCGGTTGTGGTGTGGCAGGAAGAAACTTGTGCTCCGTCAGAGAACTGGCAAAGTTTTTGTTCTTGTCTGCTCTTTGTTAAATAGCAAAAGTTCAGATACTTCGGGATGGAGCAGAGGCTGGGTTTGTTCCCTTGGTAACGATATACCTGCCCTTCCCAAAACCAGTCTTACCAGTATGTTTCTGCACATAGTAAACATTATAGCAAACTGAATGTGCTTTTTCCAGCATAAGCCCTTTCAGATTGCATGCCAAGATCTAGCAGCCCAGGGCTTGTTTTGCAATGGAGAGTCAGATCATTCATCACTTAATCCCGCACTCTGGGACTGGCCCTCCAAGCTGAGCAGCGATCAAGTGAATCCCTGTTCTTGAGGCTGGAAACTGCGTGGTGGGCTGAACAGACCCCGTTCTAGTGCGTGACAGTGGGTGCAGCCCCCTTCCTGCACTGCCGTTGCTTTGATGTTGATCTTGTTCGTGTAAACGTGAACTGAGACAACATTCTGTGCCCAGCTCCTGCAGGTTGCTGTGTGTTGCTCACGCACACTAGCTTCCCACTGAGTTTACTTTGCTTTTATATTTTGCCAGTTTGCTTTCAAATCACTCACCCTCCCCTGATGTCTGTTAACACCTCCCCCTCATCCCACCCAGTCGTTCTGGCATGATGATTATCCCTTCATCTTTGGCAGCCAGGCCTAAGGTCTGAGCTTCAGAACAACTTCCCTAATGCTGTCCGGCTTCTCTTGAAGATGGAGACAGCTGCTATCTTTCTTCCACCCAGGGTTAAGTTGTTCCACACATTTTCAGTGAGAGGGGTAAGTTCAAAGAAGATGTTTGGCAAGTCTTTCATACACAGAGTGGAATGTGCTGCCTCGGGTGGTGTTAGAGTCTCTCAGATAGGGACATGGCTGGTAGCCCTCTGTTTCGAAGGACAATGGGTGATGATGATCTGTCCTGTGTTGTTCAGTTCCGTTTCCATGTGTTGCCAGTGAGGAGGCACTACATGAGGCTTCTTGTTGGAGGGGCTGTGTACTGGCAGGGAGAAGCTTGCAAAAAGGAGAACTGAACGCACAAGACTGCTGGCCGGCGGTGGAAGCTGAAAGTGAGAGCGACAAGCACTGCCATACCACAGTAGACATGTCACCACCAGTAGCACTCTCATCTGCAGCTTGGAAGTTCAAGAGACTGGGTATGATAACAGACTTTGCACTTTACAGCTGCCCCAAACCAACAGATCTCGCCATATAAGACTATGATAATAAACCTGATTAGGATTCTGATGCTGATGTGGGCATTGTGTAGGCAAAGGAATTAATTTAGTTGGACCTTTGATTAGTAAAATATTTAGTTTGGCCCAGCATCGTGCACCAAATGGCCTCTTCCTGTGCCACACATTTCACTTTGCCGACGCCAGGTTCTCTCGATGTGTTTCGTGTCAGGCTTGGTTAAAATGCCAGTGGCTGGGGGGGTTACACTGTAAGATTTGCTGGTGTTACAGACCAGTGTCTTACACTGTAAGACAGTGACTTTGGGTGCCTGCCCGTCCCTGGGACAGTGCCTCCGGGTGCCCGCCCGTCCCTGGGACAGTGCCTCCGGGTGCTCGCCCGTCCCTGGGACAGTGACTATGGGTGCCCGCCCGTCCCTGGGACAGTGCCTCCGGGTGCCCGCCCATCCCTGGGACAGTGACTATGGGTGCCCGCCCGTCCCTGGGACAGTGCCTCCGGGTGCCCGCCCGTCCCTGGGACAGTGACTATGGGTGCCCGCCCGTCCCTGGGACAGTGCCTCCGGGTGCCCGCCCGTCCCTGGGACAGTGACTATGGGTGCCCACCCGTCCCTGGGACAGTGCCTCCAGGTGCCCGCCCATCCCTGGGACAGTGCCTCCGGGTGCCCGCCCGTCCCTGGGACAGTGCCTCCGGGTGCCCGCCCGTCCCTGGGACAGTGACTATGGGTGCCCGCCCGTCCCTGGGACAGTGCCTCCGGGTGCCCGCCCGTCCCTGGGACAGTGACTATGGGTGCCCGCCCACCTGGGTGGACATTCAGGGTGTCTGTCTACGCAGTCTCTCATGGTCACCAGTGGTAATGCAGAAAGAGTCAGTTCAGCCGTTCTCTCGTGTGCAACCCAGGCATTTGCTGCCTGCAATTTATCCATTCGCAAGTCAGAATTGAAGCTGCACCCACCACGTTGTCCAGCAGAGCTTCAAGGCCAGGACTGCTCATCACATGGAGATGCCTATCCTTCTCACGCCTGGACTGTTCCCCAGTCCTTGAGCCATGACAACTGCTTCCCTCTGCACAAAACCAAACCAGCCATGATCTATTGTTCCTCTCAAGCTCCTTTGCCACGGGCCGAGCGTTTTGTCACAGCACAGAAGCAGGCTCATACCGTGTTACCTGTCTGTATTCGAACAATGCCTTTTAAACCTTGCCTATTCTAGTGTCCATTTTAAACATAGTGACTGCATCTGACTCCATGACCTCCTCTGACCGCAAGATTCAGATGTCTACCACTGTGTAAAATGCCTACTCCTTTAAAACTCCTTAAGCCCAAGCTCTCCTGCTTATCATACTCCAGTGTACGGTGTAGCTCGTCTAATTCATTGCCAAACTATTGTGAACATGTCTATCTACTTCTCAGCAGAATCGAGGACAATATCAGCAGAGTTGATTCTTGTACGTTATCCCACAGTGAGCCAATGAGAACAGCTTCATAGCTGAAATTCCTTATCCCTTCAACATAGCAACATATCACAAGTGCCCAAAACAGAGCAGAGTAACACACACACAATGCTGGATCAACTCAGCAGGTCAGGCAGCATCTACGGAAACGTCTTGGGATGAGACCCTTCATAGGGGCTGGAAAGGGAGGGGGAAGACAATCAGGTGGGAGGAGGGGAGGGAGGGTAAGTTGCAGGGTGATAGCTGAAGCCAGGTGGGTGGGGGAGGGGAATGAAGTAAGAAGTTGGGAGGTTATAGGTGGAAAAGAAGGAATGTGATAGGAGAGGAGAATGGACCAGGGAGGACGGGCACTGGGGGAGATGATCAGCAGCTGGAAACACTCAGCTTAGGGGAATCCGTTTATGTCTCAGTGACCATTTTTCACAACAATGAAGTTAAAAATCAAATTAGTTCTTAGTTGAGCTGGGCAGAGGATAAAGGTACTGGGATGGAGGAAGGAGACACTGAGAGAGACGACTGGGAGTAGTGTTAGCTGGGAGAGGGTGATAACCCCAGAGATATCTGTGTCTGCCTAAGGTAAAAGAAAATGCTGGGCAAGGATGCTGAAAGTGGGAGACACACAACTGGAATGGCTGGTTTTCTGACGTGTTTCAGTTTCGGCATTTCATTCCAGTGCTCAGAACTGAGGCAAGTCTCAACAGGTTTGTGTCTGCTTTGGGATTCATGGGAACAGTGCAAGAGGCCGGGGTTAGGTGGAGACTTTGTGAGACAGGCAACCAGAAAGTCTGACTGAACACAGTTGTTCCACGAGCCAGTCACCAAACAATCAGTGACTCTTTCCGGCCTGACCTTGCTGAGTTCTTCCAGCATCTTGTGGGACAAAACAAAGCAGAGTAACACACACAAAATGCTGGAGCAACTCAGCAGGTCAGGCAGCTTCTACGGAAACGTCTTGGGACGAGACCCTTCATAGGGACTGGAAAGGGAGGGGGAAGACAACAGAATAATAAGGTGGGGGGATCCCAGCATCAGCAGCCAATCTCTTTTTATTTCCCCAGTGAAGACAGCACTGCATAGTGCACACCAAATGTAGCATCCCAGATGGGAAAAGAACAGGTGATCTGCTGTTTCAGCTGGAAGAGTTGTTTGTGTCCCTGGACGGTGGGAAGGGGAGAAGGGAGAGGAGCGGTGTTCCATCTCCTGCAGTTGCAAGGGAAGGCACTGTGAGAAGGGAGTGGTGAAAGCCAAGGGTGTCTGCACAGGTGCAAAGGAAGGCCTCTGACTCATCACAGCCACACAGCATCTTTCACAAAATGTACAAATTAAACAAATTATACACAAGTTTTGCAAGAAAGAACACAATTAGAACAAAAAGGTCCATTTTCATGTAAAGTGTTCAAAGTGTTCTCACTGCTACTAAACTGTGGTGATTTGGGTTTTGCTGGTTGGATCGGGAAGCGAGTGGCTGAAGGGAAGTAGCTGTACTTGAACCCTCTCCTGGTCAGTGGTCAGCAGAGAGGGAAGAGTGGTGGGGGGATAGTTGCCCCAGAGTGCTGAAAGGAAGCAGGAGGGGAAGGTGTGACTGGTCACAGTTCTGTGCAGCTCAGCACGCCCTCCCTATCATGGGACTGGTATCTGTGACGATCCCATTTACTCTGCAACCTGCTTGCTCGTTTTTTTAATCGTTCTACTGCTTTTAAATTCCCATCTCTGTAAAAGGTTAACACAGGAATGTGGAGTATTCAGCTTTCAGAGTCAAATCACTTACCGTAGATTCCGGACTACAGAGCACACCTGATTAAAAGCCGCTGGCTCTAATTTTAGAAAGAAAATCAATTTTTTACTTGTACAGGCCGCACCGGATTTTCAGCCGCAGGTGTCCCACGTTGTAATATGAGATATTTACACAGAAAGATATTACACGTGAGGATTTTTTAACTTTTAATTAAATCCATATGGTAACATAAACAAATACATATTGCAAATGCTTTTTTTCGAACCGTGCCTGTAACGC
This sequence comes from Hemitrygon akajei, assembly GCF_048418815.1. Lineage (NCBI taxonomy): Eukaryota > Metazoa > Chordata > Chondrichthyes > Myliobatiformes > Dasyatidae > Hemitrygon > Hemitrygon akajei. The sequence continues at coordinate 7,693,874 of NC_133143.1, read as the reverse complement.
GGCTACTTTTAAATATACGTTGCGTATACTTTTTTACTGAACAACATTCCAATATCTCCTAACGACTGGTAAAAAATATATATACTGCAGCCTACCAGGAAAAGTTATTGATCGCCTTTAACTTAAAAGCAGCGTTCGCTCAGATCCAATGCCGCTCGCCCCCGCCTTCCCGTTTATCGCAAACCGGTATTTCCCACAAGACCCGGCGAAACCGGGTGTGACGTCATAGCATCCCGCGATGTAGTACAGAAAACAAATATAGTTAAAACACTTCTAACTTTAACTAGAAAATGAATTACTAAGCGAAAATATTATAAACTAAATAACTGCCATAAAGGCAGCACAATGCTTTTCTTCGAGTGTTTTCCATGTTGATGAGGGTGAGTACAAATGACTGATTTACAATAATTTAATTGTGAAAGTGCGCTTGATTTATCGTACAATTTCATTGGACCTCTGTGAACTACTCATCAATTTTATTGGTCTACTGTTACGAGGCAAAATGTTTTTGGCGGCATGAAAAAATCATGCATTAGCCGCACCGTATTAAAGGCCGCAGTGTTCAAAGCTGTTCAAAATGTGGGGAAAAAGTAGCGGCTTATAATCCGAAATCTACGGTAATTTACTGTCAAATAGTTAAAAGGGGCTTCTCATTAGATCTCTTCTGGGACCCACAACCTCCAAGTCACAACAATCTCAATGAGCCACATCGATGTTGAAGCGACCTACTCTCATTTCTGACCCTTAAACTTGTGTCCGTTTCCTGAGGGATTAACGGTTTAATGATCTGTATCCACAGTGGATCCCAAGGGTGCATAGAAAATCTTCCAGGCAAAGCTCTGGGTCCCATCCCAGGATCACTGGGATCAGCTCCAGGTCCATCCCAGGATCACTGGGATCAGCTCCAGGTCCATCCCAGGATCACTGGGATCAGCTCCAGGTCACATCCCAGGATCACTGGGATCAGCTCCAGATCACATCCCAGGATCACTGGGATCAGCTCCAGGTCCATCCCAGGATCACTGGGATCAGCTCCAGGTCACATCCCAGGATCACTGGCAGCAGCTCCAGATCCATCCCAGGATCACTGGGATCAGCTCCAGGTTCATCCCAGGATCACTGGGATCAGCTCCAGGTCCATCCCAGGATCACTGGCAGCAGCTCCAGGTCCATCCCAGGATCACTGGGATCAGCTCCAGGTTCATCCCAGGATCACTGGGATCAGCTCCAGGTCCATCCCAGGATCACTGGCAGCAGCTCCAGGTCCATCCCAGGATCACTGGCAGCAGCTCCAGGTCCATCCCAGGATCACTGGCAGCAGCTCCAGGTCCATCCCAGGATCACTGGCAGCAGCACCAGGTCCATCCCAGGATCACTGGCAGCAGCTCCAGGTCCCATCCCAGGATCACTGGCAGCAGCTCCAGGTCCATCCCAGGATCACTGGGATCAGCTCCAGGACCATCCCAGGATCACTGGCAGCAGCTCCAGGTCCATCCCAGGATCACTGGGATCAGCTCCAGGTCCATCCCAGGATCACTGGCAGCAGCTCCAGGTCCATCCCAGGATCACTGGGATCAGCTCCAGGTCCATCCCAGGATCACTGGCAGCAGCTCCAGGTCCATCCCAGGATCACTGGCAGCAGCTCCAGGTCCATCCCAGGATCACTGGCAGCAGCTCCAGGTCCATCCCAGGATCACTGGCAGCAGCTCCAGGTCCATCCCAGGATCACTGGGATCAGCTCCAGGACCATCCCAGGATCACTGGCAGCAGCTCCAGGTCCATCCCAGGATCACTGGGATCAGCTCCAGGTCCATCCCAGGATCACTGGCAGCAGCTCCAGGTCCATCCCAGGATCACTGGGATCAGCTCCAGGTCCATCCCAGGATCACTGGGATCAGCTCCAGGTCCATCCCAGGATCACTGGGATCAGCTCCAGGTCCATCCCAGGATCACTGGCAGCAGCTCCAGGTCCATCCCAGGATCACTGGGATCAGCTCCAGGTCACATCCCAGGATCACTGGGATAAGCTCCAGGTCCATCCCAGGATCACTGGGATCAGCTCCAGGTCACATCCCAGGATCACTGGGATCAGCTCCAGGTCACATCCCAGGATCACTGGGATCAGCTCCAGGTCACATCCCAGGATCACTGGGATCAGCTCCAGGTCACATCCCAGGATCACTGGGATCAGCTCCAGGTCACATCCCAGGATCACTGGGATCAGCTCCAGGTCACATCCCAGGATCACTGGGATCAGCTCCAGGTCCATCCCAGGATCACTGGGATCAGCTCCAGGTCCATCCCAGGATCACTGGGATCAGCTCCAGGTCCATCCCAGGATCACTGGCAGCAGCTCCAGCTCCATCCCAGGATCACTGGGATCAGCTCCAGGTCCATCCCAGGATCACTGGCAGCAGCTCCAGCTCCATCCCAGGATCACTGGGATCAGCTCCAGGTCCATCCCAGGATCACTGGCAGCATCTCCAGCTCCATCCCAGGATCACTGGGATCAGCTCCAGGTCCATCCCAGGATCACTGGGATCAGCTCCAGGTCACATCCCAGGATCACTGGGATCAGCTCCAGGTCCATCCCAGGATCACTGGGATCAGCTCCAGGTCCATCCCAGGATCACTGGGATCAGCTCCAGATCCATCCCAGGATCACCGGGATCAGCTCCAGGTCCATCCCAGGATCACCGGGATCAGCTCCAGGTCCATCCCAAGATCACTGGGATCAGCTCCAGATCACATCCCAGGATCACTGGGATCAGCTCCAGATCCATCCCAGGATCACTGGGATCAGCTCCAGATCCATCCCAGGATCACTGGGATCAGCTCCAGGTCCATCCCAGGATCACTGGGATCAGCTCCAGGTCACATCCCAGGATCACTGGGATCAGCTCCAGGTCACATCCCAGGATCACTGGGATCAGCTCCAGGTCACATCCCAGGATCACTGGGATCAGCTCCAGCTCCATCCCAGGATCACTGGGATCAGCTCCAGGTCCATCCCAGGATCACTGGGATCAGCTCCAGCTCCATCCCAGGATCACTGGCAGCAGCTCCAGATCCATCCCAGGATCACTGGGATCAGCTCCAGGTCCATCCCAGGATCACTGGCAGCAGCTCCAGGTCCATCCCAGGATCACTGGGATCAGCTCCAGGTCCATCCCAGGATCACTGGGATCAGCTCCAGGTCCATCCCAGGATCACTGGGATCAGCTCCAGGTCCATCCCAGGATCACTGGGATCAGCTCCAGATCCATCCCAGGATCACTGGGATCAGCTCCAGGTCCATCCCAGGATCACTGGGATCAGCTCCAGATCACATCCCAGGATCACTGGGATCAGCTCCAGCTCCATCCCAGGATCACTGGGATCAGCTCCAGGTCCATCCCAGGATCACTGGCAGCAGCTCCAGCTCCATCCCAGGATCACTGGGATCAGCTCCAGCTCCATCCCAGGATCACTGGCAGCAGCTCCAGCTCCATCCCAGGATCACTGGGATCAGCTCCAGGTCCATCCCAGGATCACTGGGATCAGCTCCAGCTCCATCCCAGGGTCACTGGCAGCATCTCCAACTCCATCCCAGGATCACTGGGATCAGCTCCAGGTCCATCCCAGGATCACTGGGATCAGCTCCAGGTCCATCACAGGATCACTGGGATCAGCTCCAGCTCCATCCCAGGATCACTGGGATCAGCTCCAGGTCCATCCCAGGATCACTGGGATCACCTCCAGCTCCATCCCAGGATCACTGGGATCAGCTCCAGGTCCATCCCAGGATCACTGGCAGCAGCTCCAGCTCCATCCCAGGATCACTGGGATCAGCTCCAGGTCCATCCCAGGATCACTGGGATCAGCTCCAGCTCCATCCCAGGATCACTGGCAGCATCTCCAGCTCCATCCCAGGATCACTGGGATCAGCTCCAGGTCCATCCCAGGATCACTTGCAGCATCTCCAGCTCCATCCCAGGATCACTGGGATCAGCTCCAGGTCCATCCCAGGATCACTGGGATCAGCTCCAGGTCCATCCCAGGATCACTGGCAGCATCTCCAGCTCCATCCCAGGATCACTGGGATCAGCTCCAGGTCCATCCCAGGATCACTGGGATCAGCTCCAGATCCATCCCAGGATCACTGGGATCAGCTCCAGATCCATCCCAGGATCACTGGGATCAGCTCCAGGTCACATCCCAGGATCACTGGGATCAGCTCCAGATCCATCCCAGGATCACTGGCAGCAGCTCCAGGTCCATCCCAGGATCACTGGGATCAGCTCCAGGTCCATCCCAGGATCACTGGGATCAGCTCCAGGTCCATCCCAGGATCACTGGGATCAGCTCCAGATCCATCCCAGGATCACTGGGATCAGCTCCAGGTCCATCCCAGGATCACTGGGATCAGCTCCAGATCACATCCCAGGATCACTGGGATCAGCTCCAGATCCATCCCAGGATCACTGGGATCAGCTCCAGATCCATCCCAGGATCACTGGGATCAGCTCCAGGTCCATCCCAGGATCACTGGGATCAGCTCCAGGTCCATCCCAGGATCACTGGGATCAGCTCCAGATCCATCCCAGGATCACTGGGATCAGCTCCAGGTCCATCCCAGGATCACTGGCAGCAGCTCCAGCTCCATCCCAGGATCACTGGGATCAGCTCCAGGTCCATCCCAGGATCACTGGGATCAGCTCCAGGTCACATCCCAGGATCACTGGGATCAGCTCTGTATCCCTTACTGTCATAAAGTTATACAGGTGTTTGTTGCTTTACAACCATTTCTAGTGGATGGTAATATAATTGGTGGAAACATCCAGAATTCACAAGCACCGACATTGAGTTAGAGGCGAGGCTGACTTAATGATGTAATTACATGAAGTTCTGTTACCATGTTTCCTATTCAGTTTTTGAGGTACAAGAAATGAGCTGTTGGGGATATTCAAGGCAGCTGGTGAACTCGTTGGCTGACACTGGCTTTTCCTGTTTGTGTTCTCGCAGGCACATGAAGATCCATGAGAAGGAGCCTCCACTCACCGGGACCTCAAGCCCTCCGTCACCCAGCAAGCGTCGAAGACTCTCGGTCAAGAGGAAACTGAGCCAGGAGGAAGGTGACTCGAAGGAGGAAGAGTCTCCCAGCAAAAAGGTAATCCAGTCTAGTTAACATTTAGTGTGATAGGTATCATATCCTGGTTGGGGTCCTGATCTAGGAAGGGTTTGGTTAGAATTTGCCCACCTACCCTCAACCCATCTTTGCTGGGCCCTGGCATACATTTGGCTAAGCCGCCCAAACGTTTTCCTTCATACAGGCCACACCACAGATCTGCAGCATCTCTTACAGCACCCAACCGTGTCCTTCCTCTGCTCATCCCCTGGTGAAAGCCTTGGTCAAGATCTCCTCAGCTCTCCGTTTCCTACAACACCTTCCTGGCCAACTCTCAGAGTTTCCACTTGAGATCATTTAAAGCTTCGCTGTCTCTATCCTAATGCCCACTTGACCCCACCTGTCACAGTTAAATGAAGTCTTACTTTTAGAATCTCCCCCCCCCCCCCCCCCCCCAATCAGGATCTTACCCCCTTCCTCTGGGCCTCGAGTTTCCACCTCTGTCTCATCACCGTGTGGCTTTGGAGCTGTCAGATCACTGATGCGTTGGTCGAGGAGAAACAACGTGTAGTGTCCCTGATTCTGGACAAACCTGGGTTGCTGTGTCGATTAATCAATTTCCTGAAGTCTGCTGCTCACCAGAAGTGCCCCACATCCTAGACCCGAGAGCTTAGCCTTCTTAACAGTGGTTTGCTGTGCATGCAACATGTAAACGACGAGACATTGCCGGCCTCATCCCCGTGTCTCTGAGCACGACGGAAGCATTGGACTGGGCCCCTGCTCCATTCTGAGTGAAGTCTTGTTGCCCGCAGGAAAGGCGTCAGTTCAGGGTATCGGCAGTTACACTGGGCTGGATCGTGTACGTGGGGAGTCATCGAGGGTGGGGGCGGTCTGGCCTGATTGCGCTACCTGCATTCCCGGTAGAGTTAACATGGGGATGTGGGGACTGTGGAAGGGGAGTGAATCGTCTATGGACAGGCACAGTCCCTCCTCGTCAAAGAGTCATACAGTACAGTTCAGCCCAGCCAGGTTACCTGTCCAAGCTAGTTCTATGTCAGCAACACTCTCTGTTCCAGGCTGAACTCCATCTAGCACCAGCCTCATCCCCGTGTCTCTGAGCACGACTAGAGCCCCTAAACGACGAGACATTGCCGGCCTCATCCCCGTGTCTCTGAGCACGACTAGAGCCCTGCTCCATTCTGAGTGAAGTCTTCTTGCCCACAGGAAAGGCGCCAGTGCAGGGTATCGGCAGACTGCTGTTTCACAGGGTCAGGGACAGAACACGAGGGGTAAAGGGTCAGGGAGAACACGAGGGGTACAGGGTTAGGGGCAGAACACGAGGGGTACAGGGTCAGGGAGAGAACACGAGGGGTACAGGGTCAGGGAGAGAACATGAGTGGTACAGGGTCAGGGAGAGAACACGAGGGGTACAGGGTCAGGGAGGGAACACGAGGGGTATAGGGTCAGGGAGAGAACACGAGTGGTACAGGGTCAGGGAGAGAACACGAGGGGTACAGGGTCAGGGAGAGAACATGAGTGGTACAGGGTCAGGGAGAGAACACGAGGGGTACAGGGTCAGGGAGAACACGAGGGGTACAGGGTCAGGGAGAACACGAGTGGTACAGGGTCAGGGAGAGAACACGAGTGGTACAGGGTCAGGGAGAGAACACGAGTGGTACAGGGTCAGGGAGAGAACATGAGTGGTACAGGGTCAGGGAGAGAACACGAGTGGTACAGGGTCAGGGAGAGAACACGAGGGGTACAGGGTCAGGGAGAGAACACGAGGGGTACAGGGTCAGGGAGAGAACATGAGTGGTACAGGGTCAGGGAGAGAACATGAGGGGTACAGGGTCAGGGAGAGAACACGAGGGGTACAGGGTCAGGGAGAGAACACGAGGGGTACAGGGTCAGGGAGAACACGAGGGGTACAGGGTCAGGGAGAGAACACGAGGGGTACAGGGTCAGAGGGAACACGAGGGGTACAGGGTCAGAGGGAACACGAGGGGTACAGGGTCAGGGAGAGAACACGAGGGGTACAGGGTCAGGGAGAGAACACGATGGGTACAGGGTCAGGGAGAACACGAGGGGTACAGGGTCAGGGAGAGAACACGAGGGGTACAGGGTCAGGGAGAACACACGAGGGGTACAGGGTCAGGGAGGGAACACGAGGGGTACAGGGTCAGGGAGAGAACACGAGGGGTACAGGGTCAGGGAGAACACGAGGGGTACAGGGTCAGGGAGAGAACACGAGTGGTACAGGGTCAGGGAGAGAACATGAGTGGTACAGGGTCAGGGAGAGAACATGAGTGGTACAGGGTCAGGGAGAGAACACGAGGGGTACAGGGTCAGGGAGAGATCACGAGGGGTACAGGGTCAGGGAGAGAACACGAGGGGTACAGGGTCAGGGAGAGAACACGAGGGGTACAGGGTCAGGGAGAGAACACGAGGGGTACAGGGTCAGGGAGAACACGAGGGGTACAGGGTCAGGGAGAACACGAGGGGTACAGGGTCAGGGAGAGAACACGAGGGGTACAGGGTCAGGGAGAGAACACGAGGGGTACAGGGTCAGGGAGAGAACACGAGTGGTACAGGGTCAGGGAGAACACGAGGGGTACAGGGTCAGGGAGAACACGAGGGGTACAGGGTCAGGGAGAGAACACAAGGGGTACAGGGTCAGGGAGAGAACACAAGGGGTACAGGGTCAGGGAGAGAACACGAGGGGTACAGGGTCAGGGAGAACACGAGGGGTACAGGGTCAGGGAGAGAACACGATGGGTACAGGGTCAGGGAGAGAACACGAGGGGTACAGGGTCAGAGGGAACACGAGGGGTACAGGGTCAGGGAGAGCACACGAGTGGTACAGGGTCAGGGAGAGAACACGAGTGGTACAGGGTCAGGGAGAGAACACGAGGGGTACAGGGTCAGGGAGAACACGAGGGGTACAGGGTCAGGGAGAACACGATGGGTACAGGGTCAGGGAGAACACGATGGGTACAGGGTCAGGGAGAGAACACGAGGGGTACAGGGTCAGGGAGAACACGAGGGGTACAGGGTCAGGGAGAACACGAGGGGTACAGGGTCAGGGAGAACACGATGGGTACAGGGTCAGGGAGAGAACACGAGGGGTACAGGGTCAGAGGGAACACGAGGGGTACAGGGTCAGGGAGAGAACACGAGGGGTACAGGGTCAGAGGGAACACGAGGGGTACAGGGTCAGGGAGAGAACACAAGGGGTACAGGGTCAGGGAGAGAACACGAGGGGTACAGGGTCAGGGAGAACACGAGGGGTACAGGGTCAGGGAGAGAACACGAGGGGTACAGGGTCAGGGAGAACACGAGGGGTACAGGGTCAGGGAGAACACGAGGGGTACAGGGTCAGGGAGAGAACACGAGGGGTACAGGGTCAGGGAGAGAACACGAGGGGTACAGGGTCAGGGAGAACACGAGGGGTACAGGGTCAGGGAGAGAACACGAGGGGTACAGGGTCAGGGAGAACACGAGGGGTACAGGGTCAGGGAGAGAACATGAGTGGTACAGGGTCAGGGAGAGAACATGAGGGGTACAGGGTCAGGGAGAGAACACGAGGGGTACAGGGTCAGGGAGAGAACACGAGGGGTACAGGGTCAGGGAGAACACGAGGGGTACAGGGTCAGGGAGAACACACGAGGGGTACAGGGTCAGGGAGAGAACACGAGGGGTACAGGGTCAGGGAGAGAACACGAGGGGTACAGGGTCAGGGAGAACACACGAGGGGTACAGGGTCAGGGAGGGAACACGAGGGGTACAGGGTCAGGGAGAGAACACGAGGGGTACAGGGTCAGGGAGAACACGAGGGGTACAGGGTCAGGGAGAGAACACGAGTGGTACAGGGTCAGGGAGAGAACATGAGTGGTACAGGGTCAGGGAGAGAACATGAGTGGTACAGGATCAGGGAGAGAACATGAGGGGTACAGGGTCAGGGAGAGATCACGAGGGGTACAGGGTCAGGGAGAGAACACGAGGGGTACAGGGTCAGGGAGAGAACACGAGGGGTACAGGGTCAGGGAGAACACGAGGGGTACAGGGTCAGGGAGAACACGAGGGGTACAGGGTCAGGGAGAGAACACGAGGGGTACAGGGTCAGGGAGAGAACACGAGGGGTACAGGGTCAGGGAGAGAACACGAGTGGTACAGGGTCAGGGAGAACACGAGGGGTACAGGGTCAGGGAGAACACGAGGGGTACAGGGTCAGGGAGAGAACACAAGGGGTACAGGGTCAGGGAGAGAACACAAGGGGTACAGGGTCAGGGAGAGAACACGAGGGGTACAGGGTCAGGGAGAACACGAGGGGTACAGGGTCAGGGAGAGAACACGATGGGTACAGGGTCAGGGAGAGAACACGAGGGGTACAGGGTCAGAGGGAACACGAGGGGTACAGGGTCAGGGAGAGAACACGAGTGGTACAGGGTCAGGGAGAACACGAGGGGTACAGGGTCAGGGAGAGAACACGAGGGGTACAGGGTCAGGGAGAGAACACGAGTGGTACAGGGTCAGGGAGAGAACACGAGGGGTACAGGGTCAGGGAGAGAACACGAGTGGTACAGGGTCAGGGAGAACACGATGGGTACAGGGTCAGGGAGAACACGAGGGGTACAGGGTCAGGGAGAGAACACGAGGGGTACAGGGTCAGGGAGAGAACACGAGTGGTACAGGGTCAGGGAGAACACGAGGGGTACAGGGTCAGGGAGAGAACACGAGGGGTACAGGGTCAGGGAGAGAACACGAGTGGTACAGGGTCAGGGAGAGAACACGAGGGGTACAGGGTCAGGGAGAACACGAGGGGTACAGGGTCAGGGAGAACACGATGGGTACAGGGTCAGGGAGAGAACACGAGGGGTACAGGGTCAGGGAGAACACGAGGGGTACAGGGTCAGGGAGAACACGAGGGGTACAGGGTCAGGGAGAACACGATGGGTACAGGGTCAGGGAGAGAACACGAGGGGTACAGGGTCAGAGGGAACACGAGGGGTACAGGGTCAGGGAGAGAACACGAGGGGTACAGGGTCAGAGGGAACACGAGGGGTACAGGGTCAGGGAGAGAACACAAGGGGTACAGGGTCAGGGAGAGAACACGAGGGGTACAGGGTCAGGGAGAACACGAGGGGTACAGGGTCAGGGAGAGAACACGAGGGGTACAGGGTCAGGGAGAACACGAGGGGTACAGGGTCAGGGAGAACACGAGGGGTACAGGGTCAGGGAGAGAACACGAGGGGTACAGGGTCAGGGAGAGAACACGAGGGGTACAGGGTCAGGGAGAACACGAGGGGTACAGGGTCAGGGAGAACACGAGGGGTACAGGGTCAGGGAGAGAACACGAGGGGTACAGGGTCAGGGAGAACACGAGGGGTACAGGGTCAGGGAGAGAACACGAGGGGTACAGGGTCAGGGAGAACACGAGGGGTACAGGGTCAGGGAGAACACGAGGGGTACAGGGTCAGGGAGAGAACACGAGGGGTACAGGGTCAGGGAGAGAACACGAGGGGTACAGGGTCAGGGAGAACACGAGGGGTACAGGGTCAGGGAGAACACGAGGGGTACAGGGTCAGGGAGAGAACACGAGGGGTACAGGGTCAGGGAGAACACGAGGGGTACAGGGTCAGGGAGAGAACACGAGGGGTACAGGGTCAGGGAGAGCACACGAGGGATACAGGGTCAGAGGGAACACGAGGGGTACAGGGTCAGGGAGAGAACACGAGGGGTACAGGGTCAGGGAGAACACGAGGGGTACAGGGTCAGGGAGAGAACACGAGGGGTACAGGGTCAGGGAGAGAACACGAGGGGTACAGGGTCAGGGAGAGCACATGAGGGGTACAGGGTCAGGGAGAGAACACAAGGGGTACAGGGTCAGGGAGAGAACACGAGGGGTACAGGGTCAGGGAGAGAACACGAGGGGTACAGGGTCAGGGAGAGAACACGAGGGGTACAGGGTCAGAGGGAACACGAGGGGTACAGGGTCAGGGAGAGAACACGAGGGGTATAGGGTCAGGGAGAGAACACGAGGGGTACAGGGTCAGGGAGAGAACACGAGGGGTACAGGGTCAGTGAGAACACGAGGGGTACAGGGTCAGGGAGAGAACACGAGGGGTACAGGGTCAGAGGGAACACGAGGGGTACAGGGTTAGGGGTTGAACACGAGGTGTACAGGGTCAGGGAGAGAACATGAGTGGTACAGGGTCAGGGAGGGAACACGAGGGGTACAGGGTCAGGGAGAGAACACGAGTGGTACAGGGTCAGGGAGAACACGAGGGGTACAGGGTCAGGGAGAGCACACGAGGGGTACAGGGTCAGGGAGAGAACACGAGGGGTACAGGGTCAGGGAGAGCACACGAGGGGTACAGGGTCAGGGAGAGCACACGAGGGGTACAGGGTCAGGGAGAACACGATGGGTACAGGGTCAGGGAGAGAACACGAGGGGTACAGGGTCAGGGAGAACACGATGGGTACAGGGTCAGGGAGAGAACACGAGGGGTACAGGGTCAGGGAGAGCACACGAGGGGTACAGGGTCAGGGAGAACACGAGGGGTACAGGGTCAGGGAGAGAACACGAGGGGTACAGGGTCAGGGAGAACACGAGGGGTACAGGGTCAGGGAGAACACGAGGGGTACAGGGTCAGGGAGAGAACACGAGGGGTACAGGGTCAGGGAGAGAACACGAGTGGTACAGGGTCAGGGAGAACACGAGGGGTACAGGGTCAGGGAGAGAACACGAGGGGTACAGGGTCAGGGAGAGAACACGAGTGGTACAGGGTCAGGGAGAGAACACGAGGGGTACAGGGTCAGGGAGAGAACACGAGGGGTACAGGGTCAGGGAGAACACGAGGGGTACAGGGTCAGAGAGGGAACACGAGGGGTATAGGGTCAGGGAGAGAACACGAGGGGTACAGGGTCAGGGAGAGAACACGATGGGTACAGGGTCAGGGAGAACACGAGGGGTACAGGGTCAGGGAGAACACGAGGGGTACAGGGTCAGGGAGAGAACACGAGTGGTACAGGGTCAGAGAGAGAACACGAGGGGTACAGGGTCAGGGAGAGAACACGAGGGGTACAGGGTCAGGGAGAACACGAGGGGTACAGGGTCAGGGAGAGAACACGAGTGGTACAGGGTCAGGGAGAGAACACGAGGGGTACAGGGTCAGGGAGAACACGAGGGGTACAGGGTCAGGGAGAACACGATGGGTACAGGGTCAGGGAGAACACGAGGGGTACAGGGTCAGGGAGAACACGATGGGTACAGGGTCAGAGGGAACACGAGGGGTACAGGGTCAGGGAGAGAACACGAGGGGTACAGGGTCAGGGAGAGATCACGAGGGGTACAGGGTCAGGGAGAGAACACGAGGGGTACAGGGTTAGGGGTTGAACACGAGGGGTACAGGGTCAGGGAGAGAACACGAGGGGTACAGGGTCAGGGAGAGCACACGAGGGGTACAGGGTCAGGGAGAGAACACGAGGGGTACAGGGTCAGGGAGAGAACACGAGGGGTACAGGGTCAGGGAGAGCACACGAGGGGTACAGGGTCAGGGAGAGAACACGAGTGGTACAGGGTCAGGGAGAGCACACGAGGGGTACAGGGTCAGGGAGAGAACACGAGTGGTACAGGGTCAGGGAGAACACGATGGGTACAGGGTCAGAGGGAACACGAGGGGTACAGGGTCAGGGAGAACACGAGGGGTACAGGGTCAGGGAGAGAACACGAGGGGTACAGGGTCAGGGAGAACACGATGGGTACAGGGTCAGGGAGAGAACACGAGGGGTACAGGGTCAGGGAGAGCACACGAGGGGTACAGGGTTAGGGGTTGAACACGAGGGGTACAGGGTCAGGGAGAGAACACGAGGGGTACAGGGTCAGGGAGAGCACACGAGGGGTACAGGGTCAGAGAGAGAACACGAGTGGTACAGGGTCAGGGAGAGCACACGAGGGGTACAGGGTCAGGGAGAACACGAGTGGTACAGGGTCAGGGAGAGAACACGAGGGGTACAGGGTCAGGGAGAACACGAGTGGTACAGGGTCAGGGAGAACACGAGGTGTACAGGGTCAGGGAGAGAACACGAGGGGTACAGGGTCAGGGAGAGAACACGAGGGGTACACGAAGATGATGCTGATGCAGTGGCTGTGTCCTTTCCTGCTGACTGAAATCTTGTACAGCGTGGGTCGGAAGGCTGAAGGTGACTCATGCCTCTCATTACCTTCAACAGGCGCCTCCTCATTGTCCCAACCCTCTGCCTCTCGTATTTCCTCATCTTGCCATTTGTGACCCTCGCTGCACAGGGGTTAAAGTGCAGGGTCAGTCTTTTGTGCTGCAAGGGGGAGTTCCGAATGAAACCATGTTGCTGATATTAAAGCAGTGGCTTCAGCTTGTACACCTTTCTCATTCTCGTGAGTCTCGGCGAAATCAATGAGAATATTTGTTAATCAACACAGCCACATCCCAGTGCCCCCAGATCTCCCATCTCTCCTCGACAGAGCGACGGCAGTGCCCTGTGTCACCTCAGAGTGTGACAAATGTCATTAACATTTGGCACTGCTGCATGACCATTAGCACAGTCAAAGCAGTCAGCTTTGAGGGGGAGAAAGGGGTAGACATCTCGAGGGGTGCTGGGAAGGAAGCTGGTACGGGAGGGATTAATTTAAGGTTGGAAGTGGAGGAATTGTAAGAGTGAAGCAGATTTTAAGACAATGTGGAGTGGGACTGTGAAGGACTGTGTGTGTATGTTGCTGATCAGAGGACTAAGCGAGTGACTGATGTAATATCCAGTGAGATTGTTGCTGTGCCTTGCATTGACCTGGAGAAAAGGATTGAACGGATGCAGGAGGGAGAGGAATTTCTTGAACAGCCTGTCCCTGCACATTGCCCCTGAGGTGGAGCTGCAGCCTGGGATTGCGGGGGTCTAAGGCCCACTCGTTGCTGCCTTCAGACGGCCAGAGGCACGTGGGACTCTGCTGGAGCAGCTTCATGGTGGCATTTGTCGGGGAAATGGAGAGTTGATGTCCATCTGTTCTAGTGCCTGACTGTTAAAGAATGTTGAAGTGACTGAGAGGATTTGCCCCCAGAAGGGCAGGTTCGTCTGCCAACAGTCATCTTCAGATGGTAGAGTTTCCGAGCTAGATATGTGGCGGTGTGAAATCGTGCTGGGTGAGGCACGAGCTGTTGAAGGGAGACACCTATCACTTGGATCAGGTTTGCAAACAGTCTGTTAGTTTATGTCAATAAAATCTCAGCTGGCTTCCCAGAGCTCAACAATGGGCCCTTGTCTCTCCTGACCAGGGAGTGGCTAAAGGTGAACTGCTTGAAGTGAGATCCTCCTGCAACCTTCACACCTTCTGCAGCAGCACCGGAGACCTCTGCTGCCGTGGTCTATATCTCAGGGAAGCATGTGCGGACAAGCATTGTGAGATCTTTATTGCAAACTCCCTTCCTGAGGCAGGTTGCTCCACGCCTGACCTGCAGAGGCCACGCCAGACATTCAAGGTTCACTTACTTCTCCATCTTTGTCCTTCCTTCTTACTGGAGCACACCTGTCCTGTACGCTGAGCAGTTGGTCTTTAAACACCCCCCACGTGCCCAAAAACAGCTGTTCCCCATTCACCTAATCTGCGCTGCTCCAATTTAATATTCTCCCTCAAGGTCTCTATTTAAACTATCTTAAAACTTAAGGACTTTTGATCACTGTTCCACTGAAAGCTGGGTCACCTGGCCAGGCTCATTACTCAACACCAGGTCTGGCACATCCTCTCCTGATGTTGCAGTCTCTGCGTATTTTTTAAGAAACACTTCTGCTGGATGCACCTAACAAATTCTGTCCCATCTAAACTGAGAAGGTCCCAGTTTATATAAGGGAAGTTGAAGTCACTCCCTACAACAACCTGTCACGTTTACACTTTCTCTAATCTGCCTGCCCCAATGCCCCAGTGGTCTGTTTTACATCAGCAATTGCACCTCTCTTATCTTTGAGTTTACCCATATAGACTCAGTGAATGGGCGCTCCTCGGCAGCTCCCCATCTCCCCTGTTTTACTTTGTTCTCTGTCTTTTCTGAAACATTGAACATCTATTCCTGTTTCCTCTCTCAACCAAGTCTCTGTCATGAGCACAACGTCACTGTTTCATGTACTGATCCAAGTTTATCAGCCTTCTCCATAATGCCCCCAGCATTAAAGCACAGACACTTCAACCAGCTCATCCCATTTTGCCTGTTTCCTAGCTCCTGTCTGTCCTTACTGGTCAGAATATCTACCTTCATCTCTATAACTCCACTTTCTGATCTGGTGATTTTGTTCCCATCACTTCTCCAAGTATCCCTAGCAAACCTACTAGTCCGTATATTGGCTCCCCTCCAGTTAAGCTACAACCTGCCTCCCTTGGACAGATCGTCACTCCGAATTCATCTGTTTTACCTTTCTATACGCAGAGGTTACTATCTTTTCATCCTCTTTGCAAACTCCCTACACTCACTGCGTGAGACCTCTTCCCCTGTCGTTACTGCCAATGTGCTCCACGACCTCTGGCTGCCAACCCTCTCCTTTGAGAATGTTTTGCAGCCGTTCTGAGACATCAACTGGGCTAGAGTTAGAATTGTGCAGATTGGTTCAAGAACCTGCTGGTTGTAGAAAGGTAGCTGTTCCTGAAGCTGGTGGTATGAAACTTCAGGCTTCTGTATCTTTCAATCCAGATTTGAGTCTCAACCCAAAACAGCTCCAGTCCCATAGTATCTCTATCGATGCTGTCTGACCCATTGAGTTCCTCCAGCTTTTTGTGTTCGTTCTATACCTCCTACCTGATTGTAGCCATGAGAAGAGGCCATGACATGGTGTGCATCTTTGATGATTGGTGTCATTTAAACTGATCCAACGTCACAGATGGATGATTTACGGCAGAAGTGGCCTGTCCTGATACAAAGCTAGCTGAAGTATTCAGCTTTGAAACTGGAAGGCAGCACAGTGGCCAGATAGATAGATAGATAGATACTTTATTCATCCCCATGGGGAAATTCAACATTTTTTCCAATGTCCCATACACTTATTGTAGCAAAACTAATTACATACAATACTTAACTCAGTAAAAATATGATATGCATCTAAAATCACCCTCTCAAAAAGCATTAATAAATAGCTTTTAAAAAGTTCTTAAATAGTTTACTAAAATACATTGAATGGTAACTTAAGCTCAGTCCTAACCCCGGCACTTTAACGTATCTTACCCCTGGCGGTTGAATTGTAAAACCGAATGGCATTGGGGAGTAATGATCTCTTCATCCTGTCTGAGGAGCATTGCATCGATAGCAACCTGTCGCTGAAACTACTTCTCTGTCTCTGGATGGTGCTATGTAGAGGATGTTCAGGGTTTTCCATGATTGACCGTAGCCTACTCAGCGCCCTTCGCTCTGCTACCGATGTTATACTCTCCAGTACTTTGCCCACGACAGAGCCCGCCTTCCTTACCAGCTTATTAAGATGTGAGGCATCCCTCTTCTTAATGCTTCCTCCCCAACACGCCACCACAAAGAAGAGGGCGCTCTCCACAACTGACCTATAGAACATCTTCAGCAACTCACTACAAACATTGAATGACGCCAACTTTCTAAGGAAGTACAGTCGACTCTGTGTTGGCAGTCCAGTCTAGCTTCTCGTCTAACTGCACTCCCAGATACTTGTAGATCTTAACCTGCTCCACACATTCTCCGTTAATGATCACTGGCTCCATATGAGGCCTAGATCTCCTAAAGTCCACCACCATCTCCTTGGTCTTGGTGATATTGAGACGCAGGTAGTTTGAGTTGCACCATATCACAAAGTCCTGTATCAGTTTCCTATACTCTTCCTCCTGTCCATTCCTGACACACCCCACTATGGCCGTGTCATCAGCGAACTTCTGCACATGGCAGGACTCCGAGTTATATTGGAAGTCTGATGTGTACAGGGTGAACAGGACCGGAGAGAGCACGGTCCCCTGCGGCGCTCCTGTGCTGCTGACCACCGTGTCAGACCTACAGTCTCCCAACCGCACATACTGAGGTCTATCTGTCAAGTAGTCCACTATCCAAGCCACCATGTGAGAGTCTACTCCCATCTCCATTAGTTTGTACCTTAAGATCCTGGGCTGGATGGTGTTAAAGGCACTGGAGAAGTCCAGGAATGTAATCCTCACAGCACCACTGATCCCATCCAGGTGAGAGAGGGATTTGTGGAAGATGGATGTTGTTCCTCAGTCTTGCATGTTTGGGAGCATTATAGGAGGAGGGTGGAGAACTTGGTTTTGCTGCAGGCTCCTGAGCACAAAACCCGGCTCAGCCACCCAGTGCAGTGCCGTGGGAATTCCTTACAATTGGAAATGTTAAGCCTGCTGCCTCTAACGTTCCATGGCTTGTGTTTCAGAGTAGGCCTCAGCCCTCAGTCAAATTAATGTGGTCTGTGAGGCACTGGACCTCGCCAACTAGGAGGGAGTTAGAGTGGTCACGTGCAGTTCTGCAGCGGGTTGTGACGCTGGCTCACAGCTCCAGCCATCCACGTTCGATCGTGACTTTGGGTGGAGTTTGCCTGTTCTTCTGCATTTGCCCCACATCCAGAGGTGTGATTGTTCTAAATTGCTCCTGAGTGTAAGGCGTTGCAGTATCCTTGAAGAATATTGCAGCATAATATTACAAAAAAATCTACAGATCCTTTGGATGTGGGTGAGAGGGGGAATGAGACTGGTGGGATGGTGGCTGTGTGGGGTAGCTTAGAGTCAGAGTTGTACAATGTGGAAAACACCATTTAGCCCAACACCGTCTAGTCCTATTTGCCTGTGTTTGCTCACTTCCCTCCAAATTATTGCATTCCTCGTATCTGTGCAGATGTCGTTAAAACGATGCGATGGTTCCCATTGCAGCGAGAGCGGACTCTTCATAGGACACAGCAAGTAGCTTAGGCTATCCTGACTGGCGTACGAGGTGCTGTAGACGTGGGTCACTGATGACTGTCTGAGTGCCTTTAGCCTGGCATAAGTCAGCTTGGGGATCTCGAGGCTCATCCCCTGCCGATGGATTACTGAAGCAGGGCTGTGCTGTGCCTCGAGTAATCAGGGACAGGTGGATGGTGAGGACAGGCACTGAGGTTTCTGGCTTCCAGCTGTTATTTGAAGACAGTATTTCCATTTGTTGTGCAGTGTAAGGCATAATGCCAGATCAGCTAGTGACAGTCTGTTCTTTAAAGGCCCAGAAGTCAAGTTAAGTCAAAGTAAATTTATTATCAGTATGTACCTTACCACATGTTACCATTTTCTTGCGGGCATTCACAAAAATGATGTCCCTATTTTGCATAGATGTGCGATGCTCCGTGAGAGTCAGATGGGGTGGGAGGGGGCGCTCTCTGTAACTGTTCTAGCCTGAGTTCTCTCTAACCACAGTTGCTCAGATGATGGGGAGAGAGATTTCAACAGGTTCAGTTTTTTCTGGCAAAGGATCTCCGGCCTTCTTCCCGTTTTCCTCGCCTTAGCTGTAGTAGAGTCCTTTAACATCACACGGTAGAGATCGTAGTCACATAATTCAGCCCCTGGATGTCAGGAGTGGGGAACTGGAGACAGGACATGAGAGGAAGGTCAAAGGAGGTGGGGGTGGGTTTGAACTTGCATAGGGAGCCAATCAAATCCTACTGCACTGCAGGAAGCAAGGCACAACAAGATCCCAGTAACTAGCAAAGCCGCCACATTATTCGATTTCCCAGCACCCCAGCTGAATTTCCATCAGAGTGATGGACCCTGCCGATATAGAGTCCTTCCTGTTGGTACTCCACAGATGGGACCAACTGGAAACAAGATGACAGCTCTCCCATTCAGAGTAACCGGGCATAAGCAGCAGCTCCTGGGCAGGTGTGTGCTTCTTGTGTTCAGGGCAGGTAAGGAGAGGCTGTCAGGTTTACCAACCCAGCTCCATCCTCTCCCACAATCAGAAAAATCACACAGCCCTTCTGCCCACTGTATCCATACTGACCGAGTACCAATCTGCACCAGCCCCGTGTGCCAGCAGTTGTCTAACAGATAAGAAGTTCAGTCAAGGGTCTGATAGCAGTGACATAGAAGCTGTACTTCAGCCCAGCGTTAGGGAGCAATAAGAGGAGGTAACGACTGGGCTGAGGGAGGGACAGGAGGAGGAGGCAGGAATTGTAGCTGGAGTCCAGAGGTTGTGCTTACAACGGTTTGTGTCAAGTTGTCACATCCAGATAGGATGCTGTCTGCAGCTCCGCCCTTGCCTCTGCGAGCACATCCTTCCCTATAGTATGGAGAGCAGGATTGTGCAGAGTGGATATGAGAGGGCTTGAGGGCTTGCCCTGTTCAGCTGGGTTCACAGCAATGGATTGAGTGTAGGTCTCCTCGTAGTCAGAAACATTTCCTCCTGACAGAGATGACTGAAGTTTAAAGACAGCTTCATGGGAGAGAGAGAACAGCTGAGGAATTTTCATCAGAAGAGATTCTCTTCTCCGTGCAGCTGCTGCCTGACCTGCTGTGTCCTGTATTTTGTTAAGCTGCCACTGTGCTCATTTTGTTTGTTTTTAACTCCAAGCTCTGCCCTCTCTCCTTCCTTGACCCAGATTATCCAAGACGATGCCTCTGAGACAGAGGAAGAGAAGAAGGGCGAGGAGATTCTGCACTGCCCTGTGTGTCTCAAGACTTTCATCTGCAAGTACGGCCTGGAATCCCACATGGAGACGCACCCTGACTCCAGCTTGAGGTGAACTAGTCTCTGTCCAGTCACTCTTTGCTTTCCTCTTGATCCAACCAGATTCTCCTACACCCACATCAGCCTCCCTCACAGTTACTCTTTTCCCTCCGGCACCCACTCCATCTGACCATCACCCACACACTCCTCCCTCAGTACTGCTCCTGCTACAGTGCGGTGCTCCCTCAGTACTGCCCACCCACTGTGTGGTGCCCCCTCGGTACTGCCCCTCCCACAGTGTAGTGCTCCCTCAGTACTGCCCCCCCACAGTGTGATGCTCCCTCAGTACTGCCCCTCCCACAGTGTGGTGCTCCCTCAGTACTGCCCCTCCCCCAGTGTGGTGCTCCCTCAGTACTGTCCCTCCCACAGTGTGATGCTCCCTCAGTACTGCCCCTCCCCCACTGTGTGGTGCCCCCTCGGTACTGTCCCTCCCACTGTGTGATGCTCCCTCAGTACTGCCCCTCCCCCACTGTATGGTGCCCCCTCGGTACTGTCCCTCCCACAGTGTGATGCTCCCTCAGTACTGCCCCTCCCACTGTGTGATGCTCCCTCAGTACTGCCCCTCCCCCACTGTGTGGTGCCCCCTCGGTACTGTCCCTCCCACTGTGTGATGCTCCCTCAGTACTGTCCCTCCCACTGTGTGGTGCTCCCTCAGTACTGCCCCCCCACAGTGTGGTGCTCCCTCACTACTGTCCCTCCCACTGTGTGGTGCTCCCTCAGTACTGTCCCTCCCACTGTGTGATGCTCCCTCAGTACTGTCCCTCCCACTGTGTGATGCTCCCTCAGTACTGCCCCTCCCACAGTGTGGTGCTCCCTCAGTATTGCCCCTCCCCCAGTGTGGTGCTCCCTCACTACTGTCCCTCCCATAGTGTGGTGCTCCCTCAGTACTGTCCCTCCCACTGTGTGGTGCTCCCTCAGTACTGTCCCTCCCACTGTGTGATGCTCCCTCAGTACTGCCCCTCCCACTGTGTGGTGCTCCCTCAGTACTGTCCCTCCCACTGTGTGATGCTCCCTCAGTACTGCCCCTCCCACAGTGTGGTGCTCCCTCAGTACTGCCCCTCCCACAGTGTGGTGCTCCCTCAGTACTGTCCCTCCCACAGTGTGATGCTCCCTCGGTACTGTCCCTCCCACAGTGTGGTGCTCCCTCAGTACTGTCCCTCCCACAGTGTGGTGCTCCCTCAGTACTGCCCCTCCCACTGTGTGATACTCCCTCAGTACTGCCCCTCCCACAGTGTGGTGCTCCCTCAGTACTGTCCCTCCCACAGTGTGATGCTCCCTCAGTACTGCCCCTCCCACTGTGTGGTGCCCCCTCGGTACTGCCCCTCCCACAGTGTGATGCTCCCTCAGTACTGTCCCTCCCACAGTGTGATGCTCCCTCACTACTGTCCCTCCCACAGTGTGATGCTCCCTCAGTACTGTCCCTCCCACAGTGTGGTGCTCCCTCAGTACTGCCCCTCCCACAGTGTGGTGCTCCCGCAGTACTGTCCCTCCCACAGTGTGATGCTCCCTCACTACTGTCCCTCCCACAGTGTGATGCTCCCTCAGTACTGCCCCTCCCACTGTGTGGTGCTCCCTCAGTACTGCCCCTCCCCCAGTTTGGTGCTCCCTCAGTACTGTCCCTCCCACAGTGTGATGCTCCCTCACTACTGTCCCTCCCACAGTGTGATGCTCCCTCAGTACTGTCCCTCCCACAGTGTGGTGCTCCCTCAGTACTGCCCCTCCCACAGTGTGGTGCTCCCTCACTACTGTCCCTCCCACAGTGTGATGCTCCCTCAGTACTGTCCCTCCCACAGTGTGATGCTCCCTCACTACTGTCCCTCCCACAGTGTGGTGCTCCCTCAGTACTGTCCCTCCCACTGTGTGATGCTCCCTCAATATTGCCCCTCCCACAGTGTGGTGCTCCCTCACTACTGTCCCTCCCACAGTGTGATGCTCCCTCAGTACTGCCCCTCCCACAGTGTGATGCTCCCTCAGTACTGCCCCTCCCACAGTGTGGTGCTCCCTCAGTACTGTCCCTCCCACAGTGTGGTGCTCCCTCAGTACTGCCCCTCCCACAGTGTGATGCTCCCTCGGTACTGCCCCTCCCCCAGTGTGGTGCTCCCTCAGTACTGCCCCTCCCACAGTGTGATGCTCCCTCAGTACTGTCCCTCCCACTGTGCGGTGCTCCCTCGTTACTGCCCCTTCCCCAGTGTGGTGCTCCCTCAGTACTGCCCCTCCCACAGTGTGATGTTCCCTCACTACTGCCCCTCCCACAGTGTGGTGCTCCCTCAGTACTGCCCCTCCCACAGTGTGATGCTCCCTCAGTACTGCCCCTCCCACAGTGTGGTGCTCCCTCAGTAATGCCCCTCCCACAGTGTGGTGCTCCCTCACTACTGCCCCTCCCACAGTGTGGTGCTCCCTCAGTACTGACCCTCCCACAGTGTGATGCTCCCTCAGTATTGCCCCTCCCACTGTGTGATGTTCCCTCACTACTGCCCCTCCCACAGTGTGGTGCTCCCTCAGTACTGCCCCTCCCACAGTGTGATGCTCCCTCAGTACTGCCCCTCCCACAGTGTGATGTTCCCTCACTACTGCCCCTCCCACAGTGTGGTGCTCCCTCAGTACTGCCCCTCCCACAGTGTGATGCTCCCTCACTACTGCCCCTCCCACAGTGTGGTGCTCCCTCAGTACTGCCCCTCCCACAGTGTGATGTTCCCTCACTACTGCCCCTCCCACAGTGTGGTGCTCCCTCAGTACTGCCCCTCCCACAGTGTGATGCTCCCTCAGTACTGCCCCTCCCACAGTGTGGTGCTCCCTCAGTAATGCCCCTCCCACAGTGTGGTGCTCCCTCACTACTGCCCTTCCCACAGTGTGATGCTCCCTCACTACTGTCCCTCCCACAGTGTGATGCTCCCTCAGTACTGCCCCTCCCACAGTGTGGTGCTCCCTCAGTACTGCCCCTCCCACAGTGTGGTGCTCCCTCAGTACTGACCCTCCCACAGTGTGATGCTCCCTCAGTATTGCCCCTCCCACTGTGTGGTGCTCCCTCACTACTGTCCCTCCCACAGTGTGATGCTCCCTCAGTACTGCCCCTCCCACAGTGTGGTGCTCCCTCACTACTGTCCCTCCCACAGTGTGATGCTCCCTCAGTACTGCCCCTCCCACAGTGTGGTGCTCCCTCACTACTGCCCCTCCCACAGTGTGGTGCTCCCTCGGTACTGCCCCTCCCACAGTGTGGTGCTCCCTCAGTAATGCCCCTCCCACAGTGTGATGCTCCCTCAGTACTGTCCCTCCCACAGTGTGGTGCTCACTCAGTACTGTCCCTCCGACAGTGTGGTGCTCCCTCAGTGCTGCCCCTCCCACAGTGTGGTGCTCCCGCAGTACTGCCCCTCCCACAGTGCTGTGCTCCCTCGGCAAAGCTAATGAGACCTGAGTACCTGAGCCGTTTGCTGTCCAAACACACAAGGAGATCCATTCGAAAACTGCAGGTACTGGAGACCCAGTGTAAAACCACTATGCTCCAGGCACTCAGTGGACCAGGCCGGAGCTGTGCAGAGAGGAACTGATTTAGTGTTCCTTATGTGTATGATCTTTGATCAGTTCTGACAGTCTCTCCAACCTGATGCATTAACTCTTGTATATCTGTTTCTCTCTCCGTAGCTGCTGCCTGGCCTGTTGAGTGTTTCCATCAAGCCACATAGGTTGCATGAAGTGTAGGACAAGCTTGTGTATGTAAAAACAGTTTCTTAAAGGGAGCAGCTGCAACGTGGCTTTTAATTCTTTGTCACATCTCTCTTGGAATCCCGTTCTGCTCCTGAAGTCCCAGTTCTGATCAGCTTAGCTAGTTGAGGATGGGTAACTGAGAGATTGCTTGCCCGTCTGGACTGTTACTACAATCCATTGTGTGTTGCATCATCTCAGAGGGACGAGCAGGATACACAGAAGGGAACGTTGGAAGCAGCATGCCAGAGGAGGGAGAATTGGGAGCAGATTCGGCAGATAATGCATCAGGGGCCCTGGAGTTGGAAGAAGTGGGAGTAGGGGTTCTGAAATTGAGATATGATCTTCTAATAATGTTGCCCTCTATAGAAAGTGGAGGTGCGAGTAAGTTTATGTTGGGTGGGATAATGCTGATGAAGGGAAAGTGTTTTATAGGAGGC
Source organism: Hemitrygon akajei (assembly GCF_048418815.1). Lineage (NCBI taxonomy): Eukaryota > Metazoa > Chordata > Chondrichthyes > Myliobatiformes > Dasyatidae > Hemitrygon > Hemitrygon akajei. Next base: position 7,669,902 of record NC_133143.1, on the reverse strand, counting down.
TGGGGAACTCTTTTCACATTGGTCCCATGGCTTGTCCATGCAGATGGACCTTGAGTCATCCCACCATCCAGAGTAGATCTGAATCCACAGCTGGAGCAGCAAGTTTTCACCAGGCCCCTGGGCAGCATTGTCACCTCTCCCTGCTGTGATCCTTGAGAGTCATCTTTGACTCGGGATTGGAAGTGACTGGTTGTGAACCCGATCATTGCTGCCTTTCTGTGGCCACAGAGTTTGAGCTGTACTCAGTTAATTCAGACAGCAAGCACGTGTTGGGTAGGTGGAGGGTGCTTCTGACTAGCTGGGCTTGCAACACATGAATTGTGGGTGCAGATCCACAGAGTCTGTTGAAACAATGAACCTTTGTCCATTGCTCTGAGCATTTAAGCCATCAGAAGCAGCGAGTGTTGACGATGTCATTTTGTCCTGAGGTAAATGTGTCCAGGGGTGAGGTGGCAGGAAACATGTCACTGTGCGGTGAGGTTCAGGGCCATGTTGGAGTGGATTGCAACACACTTTCCAACGTCGATTCACTGGCTCTTGGCTCTGAGACTCTCCTGTACACCTCGTGTTAGCTGGTCTGACAGCTCCCTCTGTGGCTGAGTGGGTTACAGCAGCACCAGCATCCTGCTGACGACGTATTGTCATGGGGCAAGCCTTCCTTCTTGGAGTCAGTAGTACTGCATCACAGTGAGATAGTGAGTTACAGACTCATTCAGAATGAGAAAAGTGTGCAGCGATCCTCAAACACTGAGCTGTACGGGTAGGAGATGACTATGCAGTGGGTTACAACTGCAGCAGAGTTGAGTTCACTGGGTTTGTCTGAGTTAACTACGGGGTAGCGTAGTTATTATCACAAGGCTAGTAAGTCTCGGGATGTGGGAGATCGATATTGATCTTCTCTGTGAGATGTCTGCCCTGCAGAATGTGTGGCTTTCCACTGGCCTCCCATGTTCCAAAAGGTGTACTGCTTCGCAGGCTAACTGGGCGTTGTAAATAGTCCTGCGAGTAGGCTAGAGGGAAAAATTGGGGCTTACTGGCGGCAAATAGTCAGAAGGGCTTATTCACTATCAATCAAATCAGTAAGTTAACTAAACCGTGGGGGTGACAGGGGCTAACTGTGGGATAGAGGGAGTTAACTGTGGGGGACAGGCATTAACTGGGATAGAGAGAGTTAACTGTGGGTTAGAGGGAGTTAACTGTGGGGGATAGGCATTAACTGGGATAGAGAGAGTTAACTGTGGGATAGAGGGAGTTAACTGTGGGGTAGTGGACGTCATAAAGTTTGCTGTTGTTTGTCCTCTGTATATGGAATGATAGCAGGGGTAAGGCGGGACATGGAGAGGGGCTTGCTCTCCAAGTTCCTAGCCTGCTGGTGGTTTACATGCTTGAGAGACTGGCACGTTGAGCTAGCGTTGAGCCCCAGTCAGGCAGCTGTAAGCTGACAGCCTGCTGTGAGGAAAGCTTCCTTGCCAGCTGTGCGCCCGTGTCAGGAGGGAGTGTTGAGTACGAACCAGTGAATGCTCCAGTCTGACAGGGCTGTCATTGTAGCGGGAGAGGGGACAGTGACGGGCTCAGGAGCACCACTCCATCTGCTTGTCACCCAAATGTGCTGTTCCCGTCTCCCCCATTTGGTTCCATCCTCCATCTTCCTCTGCCATCAGCTTCCATCATCTTGAGCTCTTTGTAACCTCCAAATATCACCTCTCAGTCTGTCACCATTCCCTCTCTCACCTCCTCTACCGTCACCTGCCAGCTTTCACTCCACTCCTTCCCTCAACCTTTACCTCATCTGACCGATAGGTCAGGCCTTGACAGTACGTTGCTGCCTGACCCTCAGGTCCTTTAGCATCTCGTTTGCTTCAGTGTATGTCTGTTTGTGGCCAGGGCCCTGCAAGAGCTGTGCCCAGTGAGCAATGAGCGACCCCTCTACCCGCTGAGGTTCTGGGGAAGAGTTTGTCCACTGGAGCTGTGCCCAGTGGGCAATGAGCAACCCCTCTACCCGCTGAGGTTCTGGGGAAGAGTTTGTCCACTGGAGCTGTGCCCAGTGGGCAATGAGCAACCCCTCTACCCGCTGAGGTTCTGGGGAAGAGTTTGTCCACTGGAGCTGTGCCCAGTGGGCAATGAGCGACCCCTCTACCCGCTGAGGTTCTGGGGAAGAGTTTGTCCACTGGAGCTGTGCCCAGTGGGCAATGAGCGACCCCTCTACCCGCTGAGGTTCTGGGGAAGAGTTTGTCCACTGGAGCTGTGCCCAGTGGGCAATGAGCAACCCCTCTACCCGCTGAGGTTCTGGGGAAGAGTTTGTCCACTGGAGCTGTGCCCAGTGGGCAATGAGCGACCCCTCTACCCGCTGAGGTTCTGGGGAAGAGTTTGTCCACTGGAGCTGTGCCCAGTGGGCAATGAGCAACCCCTCTACCCGCTGAGGTTCTGGGGAAGAGTTTGTCCACTGGAGCTGTGCCCAGTGGGCAATGAGCAACCCCTCTACCCGCTGAGGTTCTGGGGAAGAGTTTGTCCACTGGAGCTGTGCCCAGTGGGCAATGAGCGACCCCTCTACCCGCTGAGGTTCTGGGGAAGAGTTTGTCCACTGGAGCTGTGGCAGGTGCACAGAATGGGCATCGACTTGGAGGAATTCATTATAGCTGTATGCTCATAATCGGGACTGGTTGTAGTGGGAATTTACAGGGGTGGTGAGGTCCAGGGTGGAGTTAGCTGTATGACTGCCCAAGCCTGGCTGCTGATGGCCACAAATCCCCAGGCAAGGCAACCTCACAGCAGTGGCTGTGTTAGAGCTCCCCCCATGGTTGTACAGACAAGGGTGCATGTTAACAACAGCACTTTCAATTCTCAGCTGTCACCAGTCCACATCTTTCTGTCCTCTCCATCCTGGTCTCACTGCAGCCTGCCTCCGATGTCTCCACACTACCCCCCTGTACCATCCCAACACCGCACCCCCTTCCTTCCAGGAATGCACAATGCCTCACAGAACTAGGATTCTCTCCTTGAATCTCCCCACATTTCCTGTCATGGAGTCACTGAACCAGGCCTTTTGGCCTATCTTGTTCACCTATTCTTCCCCTCATGATTTTATAAACCTCTGCAAGGTCACCTGAGCCCTCTTCACTCCAAGGGAAGCAGGCCCAGCCTATCCCATCTCTCCTTGCAATTCAAGCCCTCCAGTCCCAGCCTATCCCATCTCTCCTTGCAATTCAAGCCCTCCAGTCCCAGCCTCTCATCTCTCCTTATGACTCAAGCCCCCCCCCAGTCCCAGCCTATCCTATCTCTCCTTGCAATTCAAGCCCTCCAGTCCAAGCCTATCCCATCTCTCCTTGCAATTCAAGCCCTCCAGTCCCAGCCTATCCCATCTCTCCTTATGACTCAAGGCCCCCCCCCGCCAGTCCCAGCCTATCCTATCTCTCCTTGCAATTCAAGCCCTCCAGACCCAGCCTATCCCATCTCTCCTTGCAATTCAAGCCCTCCAGTCCGAGCCTATCCCATCTCTCCTTATGACTCAAGCCCTCCAGACCCAGCCTATTCCATCTCTCCTTGCAATTCAAGCCCTCCAGTCCCAGCCTATCCCATCTCTCCTTGCAATTCAAGCCCTCCAGTCCCAGCCTATCCCATCTCTCCTTATGACTCAAGCCCCCCTAGTCCCAGCCTATCCCATCTCTCCTTGCAATTCAAGCCCTCCAGTCCCAGCCTATCCCATCTCTCCTTGCAATTCAAGCCCTCCAGTCCCAGCCTATCCCATCTCTCCTTGCAATTCAAGCCCTCCAGTCCCAGCCTATCCCATCTCTCCTTGCAATTCAAGCTCTCCAGTCCCACCAACATCCTTGTGAATCTCTGCAGCTGAATTACATCCGTCCCCGACCAGAACTCACACAATACTCCAGGTGCAGTCTCACCAACATCCCAATTCTTGTACTCAGTGCCCGGACCAATAAAAGCAAATGCACCACACACATTTTTCACCATTCTTTCTACCTGTGTCACCACTTTCATGGAGGTGTGTACGTATTCTTCTCGATTTTTATGTTTTGCAACAGAGGTGTCAGTTCTGTGCAGATTTAACTTCTCAGAATGCACCAGTTAAATTCCATCTGCTTTTCCTTGGCCCACTTTCTCAGTCCTGCTGTAACCTTAAGCAATCCTCTTCACTGGCCAGCAAACCAGCAATTGCAGTGTTGTTAGCCATGCCACCTACATCAGATTATCAATATGGATGACAAACAGTACTGATCCCTGTGACACACCACCGGTCATCGGCCTCCAATCTGAAAATTAACCCTCCACAACCACCTTCTGCCTCCTTCCACTAAGCAGCTTTTACGTCCAGCCGGCTAGCTCACTCTGTATTCGTGATGGGAGCTGGGTCTTCGGGAGAGTCTGGGACATGGCCTTGGGCTCAGTGTGTAAGGAATAGGGTGAGGAAGTAGTCCAGAGAGACGTGGTGCTTGCTGCACCATCCAGTCAGATCAGGGCTTACCTGTCACTTCAGGATGAATGAGGAGAATTTTCACAGGGTCAGGCACGATGTGGATGGGTGATGAGGCAGACTTGTGTCCCTCCAGGTTTTGAGGTTGGACACTAACACAGGAGAGGCTTCTGGGGTGAATGTCACTGAGTGGCATCCATTTTGTCTCTGCACTGACCATGTACACAATTGACGTTCTTTTGTCCAGGTGCAGTCTCTGCTGCATTTCCTTTAAGACCCACCGTGGTTTACTCCGACATAACGCCATGATTCACAAGCAGCTTCCAACAGATGTTTCCGGAAAACCTTACATCCAGAACAATCCCACCATTCCAGTGGGCTTCCATGACCTTGGATTCATCGACTTCTCCTGCAAGAAGTTCCCCCTCATTTCCCAGGTAAACATTGTCAATTAATATCTCACCGCTCTACAGGGCAAGGCTCTTACCTCTCACTCCAAATCTGCCCTCTCTTGGGAACCCATTTTCCCTCTCCAAACCTCTCCCATTACAGTGGACTTCTGACAACTCACTCTCCGTGTCTGTCCCTCTCTCACTCCCTCCTCTCTCCCCCTCTCTCTGCCCCTCCCGTCTCTCCCCGCAGCAGCACTGTGGGATTCACCAGGAGGTTCAAGAAGCAAGCTCACCCCTACTTTATCGGGGTGATTAGGGATGAGCTGGTCTTGGCAGTGATCCTGGTGTGTTTGTGGGTGGGTCATTGCCCTGGACGAGTCCTTGCTGTGGGTTTGCTGAGCCCATTGTCTTTGCTGCCCTGCAGGACACCAGTTAATGAGGTGCTCTGGGTGTAGTCTGCCTTAATGTTTGTAGATGGTGTCACTGTAGCTGCTGTCCATTGTATTAGTGGCAGGGAGGTGGGAGAAGGTGTAGAGTATTAGATTCAACAGCATAGAATCAGGTCTTTCAGTGTAAACTGTCTATTCCAAGCAAGTTGCCCACCTAAGCTAGCCCCTTGCCAATTATTTAGGGTGGGATTTGCCTCCAGAGCCTGCATTTGTTCAGTGTCCGAACTGTCCGATGTGGCAGCTGCTTTTAAGGTGGGAAAACACAATCAACTGTAAGGGAGATTATCTTTCCACCAACTGTAGTGTATTGAACTAGCAGGGGACTGCTGTTCCTCAGCCCTCCCTTCCTGGGTAATCTGTTTCTGTCTCGGGCTAAGGTTAACTTATTACTTGACACCAAGTTGTGTGTGTGTGTGAGATGTGATGCAACCTCAGCTGGGTGGGGGGAAAATAAATAAATAGATATATAAAATCAGGAGGGGCAAAATAGGGTGGACAAGTTGGTCCAAAGGACCTGGAAAACCAGGACTGCATGGGTGAGATGCCACAAATACCTGCCAAACCCTGTGTATTAGTGCAGACTTACATTGACCCAGCTAACAGCACAGCTAGAGTAGAGAGTTGGTGTCTTTATCCCAGAGAACATGCCTTTAAGGTGTGAGGGGGAATGTTCGGGGCGAGTTTTTTTGCAGAGTAGTGGGTGTGTGGAATGTACTGCCAGGGGTGGTAGTGAATATGATATCTTTGATAAGGATATGAACGTGCAAGGAATTTAAGATATGGATATTATGTAGGCAGAAGGGATTAGTTTAGTTAGGCATATAACTACTAGTTTAGTTTCACATAATATTTTGAGGCCTGTTCTGCGCTGCAGTATTCAATGTTAACATTTTATATTTGGCACTGTTGGTTTGCCAACGTGGGGAGGTCTGAGCACTGAAGCCAACTTTGTCCTTTTCCACCATTTGTTGATAGAGTATAAAGAGATAATGAAATGAAGGACACGGCAGCTATCAAATGTCTAATGCAAGGGCAGGCCAGAGCATTGGAAGTCTTGAGTTACTATTTTGAAAAGGCTGCAACATTATATTGTGTGCATGGTATTGCAGTGGAATGGGTGCTGTGGAGCAGTCACAAAGTAAGACTAATGGATTGGGGTTGCAGTCCCACAAGGGGACTAGGTGAATTTCCCTGGGCACAGTGACAGAGACAAATGCTGGAGTAACTGAGCAGCATCTGTGGGGAGAAATGAACAGTCGATATTTCAGGCCAATCATCTTCATCGGCAATCTCAGCCTGAAATGTTGACAGTTTATTTCCCTCCATAGATGCAGCCTGACAGTTGAGTTCCTCCAGCATTTTGTGTGTGTTACTTCAGATCTGCAGAATCTTTCATGTCTCCAAATTTTAATTTAAGCAGTCTAGAATAGGTTAGCCTCAGTAATGACCAAGGCTTCACCGATATCCATCAAGTGGAAAACATCTGACGTTCTGACCGTACCTACCCTGAGCCACCAACGTGGTTAACTCACACTCTCAACAACCCTTCGGGCCTGCGGCACATCGCGTTGGTGAAGGTGATACCGGCAGTGGAAACCGCCTCAAGACACGTCGCTCAAGGGCAACAAATGGCGTCTTTGCCAGTGGTGCCTGTATTGCAGAGGGGTTACCCTTTTCCCTTGACAAATGGGCTGAGGACATTCCTTCATCATAGCTGATGTAATGGGACCTTCACCATTGGGCTTAGCTTTGACCCTGGACAAATTAATTGGACAAACACCCACCTGTGACCAGCGAATTTCACACAGCGTGAGTTTGAAGCATCGCCCATCTACTTGTCAATTAGGAGGGGGGATCTGAGCCTGGGGGGAGGTTCCGTAAATCTTGATGCTCCATGCTCCACAGCCCATAGCTCAATGCAAGCGAGCCAGTACACTTTGTCCTCCCTCATTAGAAAAACACAAAACAAAATTGCCAGGCCTCTGCACAAATATCAAAAAATAAGTTTTGTGTATTGAGTACTGTGTTCTTATCATTTTTAAAATCATAGATATTAGTTTATGAGAGGCAGGCATAAGAAAACAAGTCAGAACCTTTTTTTCAAAGTAGGGATATCACAAACAAGAGGGCACAGGTTTAAGGTGAGAGGAAGAAGTTTTAAAGGGAATCTGAGAGGTTGATATCTGGAATGTGGTGGAATCAGATGTGAAAACTACATTTAGGAGACACTGAGTAGTAGAGGTTGATCATTGGAACATAGAATGGGCACTGATCTTTTCAAGGTCTGTAAACCCTGATGGGTGAAGATGTGATGAGTCTTCTTCCCATGGTTTGGGAAGCAAGAACTCGAGGGCAAAGTTTTAAGGTGGAAACTGAGGGGAAACTTTTTCACTCAGAAAGTAGTCAATATATGGAATGAGCTGCCAGAAACAGTGACTGAGACAGGTACAATAACAACATTCAGAAGATGTATGGACAGGGACACGAAGAGGAGAAGTTTAGACACTAGAGCAATATGGACCAAGCACAGGCAAATGGGATTATCATAAATGGGCATTTGAATCACTGAGTCTCAAGTTCCTTCTTCTGTTCTGTATGATTCTGTGACTATTTAGACAGACATTTAACTTGGCAAGCACAGAAGGATATGGTCCAAATGTAGGCAGATAGATGGGCAGAGACCTATTGGGCCAAATTGCCTGTTTCTGTGCTGTACAACTTCATACCATCCATCTGAGCCATTTTGGCCAAAAGGGAACAATCCTGCTCATTAGGTTTTGGTCCATAGCCATGCAGGTTAGAGAGCACTGGATCCTCATCCAGCTTTTGTGTAAGTGAGGGGAGATGTCTTAGGAATCTCTTGATTTAGAGCTGGTATGGTAAATGTTGCCCTCACCCAGATTCTGATAAAATATACGAATGAACAAGCTTACAGCCTCAGGGAAGGGTTCCTTGCTGCCACCTGGTGACTTGTGCTGTGTGGACATTTGCAGATGTGGTCGGAGGTCAACCTGCGGCGGTGCACCAGCAAGTTCCATCGCTTTGTCTGCGACATGTGTAACAAGGCCTTCCCGATGCTCGCTGCCCTCAGCCTGCACATGAAGACCCACCAGGGCCCGCTGGAGGAGGGGCATACCAGGCCTGAGCTCCTGTGGGCAGCCAAGGCTGACGCCGAGCAGAGAACCTTCATGGCCTCCTTGGGCCTGCTTCACACCAAAGAGGCTCAGGTGGTGAAGCAGGAGGAGAGCACCGAATTCGACATCCAAAACATTTGGGTGGAGACACCCCACTGGAATCTACCTCAAGAAGCCAACTACACCTCCGCGATGAGCCAGTCTGCCTTGGACCTAGCTTCCTTGGGAGCCACCCTCTCCTCGCTTTCTCCACACCAGGACAAGGTCAAGATCTTGTCCTTGCAACCATTCCAGAAGGGTTTTATAATCCAGCCCGACAGCAGCATCGTGGTGAAGCCCATCTCTAGCGAGTCTGCCAAAGAGCTGGCCGACATCCACCAGATTCTCAAGATGGCCTCCTCAGCCCCCTCTCAGATCAGCCTCCCTCCACTGTCCAAGGCACCTTCCATCTCCACCCAGTCCAATTACAGGCAGATGCCTCCACTGAAGCCAAAGCCCCTGGTCCCACCATGTACTTTGGTGGTAACTTCCACACCCACCTCGCTGATGAGTACCCAGCAGGCTTCCCCAGGGCATCACACCCCCAGCTTCCCCCCGCCTCCTCTGAGGCTGGTGAAATCATCGACTGAGCCCGCCTCCAGGCCCCAGGACCTTAAGCTGAAGTCCACCAATGGGAGCCAGCCCTTCATCCAACCCAAAATCGAACCCTTGAGCCCCACGGAGATGAAGAGCCAGCAGGAGCAGGACACTATCATCGAGGCGTTGATCCCCACCGAGATCAATGGGGCCATCAAGCAAGAAGTGCTGGACGGGAACTTCAAAGTCATGATGGCTGGAATGTCGAGCAAGAAGGGGACGGCACTGAAGAAGGTCTTGTACCCTTGCCGCTTCTGTGACCAGGTCTTCGCTTTCTCTGGGGTCCTGAAGGCTCATATCCGCTCACACCTAGGCATCTCCCCGTACCAGTGCAACATCTGCACTTACATTGCGGCGGACAAGGCGGCCCTGATCCGGCACCTGAGGACGCACAGCGGGGAGCGGCCGTTCGTCTGTAAGATCTGCCACTACCCCTTCACGGTGAAGGCCAACTGCGAGAGGCACCTGCGCAAGAAGCACCTAAAGGTCAGCCGGAAGGACATTGAGAAGAATATCGAGTACGCGGAGTGCCGAGCCGGGGCGCTGGCTGACTCCTTCCGCTCCCCTGACACCGTTTGCAAGTACTGTGGCGAAGACCTGAAGTACTACCGGGCCCTCCGGCACCATCTCAGGACCCACAGCAGCTCGCAGAAGAAGCCCTTCGAGTGCAAGGAGTGCAGCGTGGGCTTCTCCACCAAGAACAACTGTATCCGCCACATCCTCAAGCAGCATAGCCACGTGGAGGAGAAAGAGATCGAGCAGCACATCCGATTTGTGGACTGCCTACTGGGTGAAAACGGCACCATGTCCCCAACTCTGTCCGAGGACAACTTCTCTGCAGGAGGCTCCCCGCTCTCGTATCGGGAGTCCCAGAACGGCTTCCTGCATGGTCTGATCCCGCAGTCCTCCATAAAGATGGAGCCACTCGGCATCTTCTCCGTGCATTCAGAGGAGCCGCTGGATTTTTCTCAGAAGAGCAGGCAGGCAATGCTGCCCTCGTACAGACAAGAGAGTCACTTGCTCAAGAGGTTGGCCACACCAACTGCTTGCTACGACAGCAGCATGGAGCCCATCGATCTGTCCGTGCCCAAAAACCCAGTCAAGGAGCAGTGCACCGCCACGAGGGAGGTACAGGATGAGCGGTCCCCAGACACGAGCAGCCAGCAGCAGCCTCCTGCCCTCCAGCCGAAGGTCGTCCCCAAGCTTCTGCAGAGCGTGGTCTCTGCCCCCAACCCAGTGGCTTTCCCGGCCGTGGTGGCCAGCAGCGTCCTGCGCCCACTGCGGCCCAAGCCCACACCCCCCTTGCTGCTGCCCAAGACGGTGGCAGATAAGGAGCTCCCACCCCTGGCGTCCATAGCCCAGATCATCTCCTCCGTCTCCTCTGCTCCCACGTTGCTGAAGAGGGAGGCGGCGCCCTGCACCGAGGCTGCGGCCAAATCCCCGTCCCAGCGGGCGGACGAGGCAAAGGATGGAACTCTGGCCAAAGTGCCTCCTCACGCAGAGCCCAGCACCGCACAACCCTCGGCCAGATCCCCCTTTGGTGGGTTCATCCCCGGCAAGAGGAGGGGCAGGAGGAGGAGCATCAAGCTGAAGAAGTTCCGGCCTTGCACGGAGCCCGAGTCTGGTGGGGAGTTCGCCAGTGTGGAGAAGATGCTGGTCACCACAGACACCAACAGGTTCAGCCTCTTCCTTCAGTCTGCCACGGTGAAGGAGGAGAAAAGCCCAGAGCCAAAGGAAAAGAGGGGAGTCAAGATCCTGAAAGGGAAGAAGAACTCCTACTCCAACTCCGTGCAGAAAATCACCTGCCCTTACTGTCCTCGATTGTTCCCGTGGGCGAGTTCCCTACAGCGCCATATGTTGACACACACAGGTAAGACTACACACCATCACTGGTTCATTGCTGACATGAGTGTTGAATGGTGTGGTGACCATATCAACAAAGCCTGTAAAAATAAAACCTCCAGTTCAATTCTGCCCAATACCCTTTGTCCGTGTGCTGGATGTGCAGCCTGGTTTACCTGTGCTCCTCACACATCGGGTGCCGAGGGAGAGAGACCGTTATTAGTCGTCACTGGATCAGTGGCTGTAACTGTGCATGTGGCCCCCCGCCCCCCGATCTCTGCTGTCTACCACTCAGGGACACTACCACCAGCAGGTCACACACTGGGAAATATGTTGCTAGTCCTTCATTGTCACTGGGCCCAAACCTTGGAATTTCCTCACTGTGGGAGCACCTTCACCAGAACTGCAGTGCCTCCAGCATTCCCCACCTCCTCAAGGGTAGTTAAGGTGGATAGTAAATGCTAGCTTTGCCCCTGACACCCAGGTCATGAAAGCAGTTGAACATGTATGGATGCCTCTCTGCTGGTGTGGAGGGCATTGGTACCTCTGGCTTCCAACACTCTCAGACTCACTGTGGTCAAGAGAAGTGATAAAATGCGGGAAGGAAATCTGGTCTGGTCTTTGCAAAGACCTTTAGGGTAGGCCAGACCGAGTCCACCCACTGCGGTGAACCATTTGTTCAGAAGCAATCACACTGGCAGTTATCAGAGAGAAACACACAGAAAACAAATGGAGAAATCTAATAGTTGGGAGGCCAAATACTCTGTAGCATTGGTTGCTGGTCCATCTCATTTCCTGTGATGGAGTCACAAATCATCGAGTGATATTTTGATGCTAATGACCAAAGGCTGAAGTCCAGCCGGGATAAATTCCACACTTCTGACGTGCTGATTGTATCTGCATGTTGAACCGTTCCACAGCCCCCATAGGATGAGGCAGCCCTGAGCAATAACACCAGTTTAATTATTGATGCCTGGTTGTGCAGCATCCAGTGTTACATGTGGGATTGAATAGCGGACTCTGTGAGTAGATTCGCTGAGTGTACTGCCACTGTTGCCCATGTCAGAGAGAACACCTGGCCCGTGAAAGAGGATTTGTGTTGGTTACAATCCCTCCTTCAGAAAGAAATTGAGCTTTGATAAACAATGTGGGTGTAGATACTTGTGACGGGGCTTTCACTGAATAACTGCTTGTATGGAGGGAGATGAACCTTGCTGTGCATTCTGGAAACAGCACACATGCCGTGAACGTGGTTTCCTTTGTGAATTCCGTCTGGCAGTGAGGGCCTTCGCAGTGACGCAGTGTTCGCCTCTCCTTCACACGGTGACGAGGGCCACTCATACAAAGTCCAGAGCAACACAAACAAAATGGTGGGGGAACTCAGCACCAACACAGGGAAATAAACTGTCATCGTTTCCGGCCAAGACCCTTCATCGGGACCGGAAAGGAAAGGGGGAGTAGCGAGAATAAGAAGGTGGGGAAGCGGACGAAAGTGAAGCAAAGTGAGGGGGAAGGTGGATCGGTGAGGGAGGAGGCATGAAGTAAGAAGCTGGAAGGTCCTAACACTAAGACCCCCAACACCCGCTCGCAGCTCGGATCGCTCCAGGTGACTTCCTTGTTAATTTGTCCCTCCCAACTGATCTCTCTTCTGCCAATTAGCCTTGAAAGCGGGGCAAGTGCTACACGTGAACCTTCAAACGGTCCTTCATCAGAAAGTCTGTCGGGGTCATTTACTGCATCTGGAGCTCCCAGTGCTCAAGGGAGGAACTCAGAAGTTCTCCCAGCGCTCCAGGGGCAGGATCCAGAAGGGACAGGGCACAAAGCTAATTCCAGTGCTATAGGGGTGGGATCCACAGCTGATCCCAGTGTTCCAGGGGTGGGATCCACAGCTGATCCCAGTGTTCCAGGGGTGGGATTCAGAGCTGCTCCCAGTGTTCCAGGAGTGGGATCCAGAGCTGCTCCCAGTGTTCCAGGAGTGGGATCCAGAGCTGCTCCCAGTGTTCCAGGGGTGGGATCCAGAGCTGCTCCCTGTGTTCCAGGGGTGGGATCCAGAACTGCTCCCTGTGTTCCAGGGGTGGGATCCAGAGCTGCTCCCTGTGTTCCAGGGGTGGGATCCAGAACTGCTCCCAGTGTTCCAGGAGTGGGATCCAGGGGTGGGATCCAAAGCTGCTCCCTGTGTTCCAGGGGTGGGATCCAGAGCTGCTCCCCGTGTTCCAGGGGTGGGATCCAGAGCTGCTCCCCGTGTTCCAGGGGTGGGATCCAGAGCTGCTCCCAGTGTTCCAGGGGTGGGATCCACAGCTGCTCCCCGTGTTCCAGGGGTGGGATCCAGAGCTGCTCCCCGTGTTCCAGGGGTTGGATCCAGAGCTGCTCCCAGTGTTCCAGGGGTGGGATCCAGAGCTGCTCCCCGTGATCCAGGGGTGGGATCCAGAGCTGCTCCCAGTGTTCCAGGGGTGGGATCCAGAGCTGCTCCCCGTGTTCCAGGGGTGGGATCCAGAGCTGCTCCCCGTGTTCCAGGGGTGGGATCCAGAGCTGCTCCCAGTGTTCAAGGGGTGGGATCCACAGCTGCTCCCCGTGTTCCAGGGTTGGATCCACAGCTGCTCCCAGTGTTCCAGGGGTGGGATCCAGAGCTGCTCCCAGTGTTCCAGGAGTGGGATCCAGAGCTGCTCCCAGTGTTCCAGGGGTGGGATCCAGAGCTGCTCCCTGTGTTCCAGGGGTGGGATCCAGAACTGCTCCCTGTGTTCCAGGGGTGGGATCCACAGCTGCTCCCAGTGTTCCAGGGGTGGGATCCAGAGCTGCTCCCAGTGTTCCAGGGGTGGGATCCAGAGCTGCTCCCAGTGTTCCAGGGATGGGATTCAGAGCTGCTCCCAGTGTTCCAGGGGTGCGATCCAGAGCTGCTCCCCGTGTTCCAGGGGTGGGATCCAGAACTGCTCCCTGTGTTCCAGGGGTGGGATCCAGAGCTGCTCCCTGTGTTCCAGGGGTGGGATCCAGAACTGCTCCCAGTGTTCCAGGAGTGGGATCCAGGGGTGGGATCCAAAGCTGCTCCCTGTGTTCCAGGGGTGGGATCCAGAGCTGCTCCCCGTGTTGCAGGGGTGGGATCCAGAGCTGCTCCCTGTGTTCCAGGGGTGGGATCCAGAGCTGCTCCCCGTGTTCCAGGGGTGGGATCCAGAGCTGCTCCCCGTGTTCCAGGGGTGGGATCCAGAGCTGCTCCCAGTGTTCCAGGGGTGGGATCCACAGCTGCTCCCCGTGTTCCAGGGGTGGGATCCAGAGCTGCTCCCCGTGTTCCAGGGGTTGGATCCAGAGCTGCTCCCAGTGTACCAGGGGTGGGATCCAGAGCTGCTCCCCGTGATCCAGGGGTGGGATCCAGAGCTGCTCCCAGTGTTCCAGGGGTGGGATCCAGAGCTGCTCCCCGTGTTCCAGGGGTGGGATCCAGAGCTGCTCCCCGTGTTCCAGGGGTGGGATCCAGAGCTGCTCCCAGTGTTCAAGGGGTGGGATCCACAGCTGCTCCCCGTGTTCCAGGGTTGGATCCACAGCTGCTCCCAGTGTTCCAGGGGTGGGATCCAGAGCTGCTCCCAGTGTTCCAGGGGTGCGATCCAGAGCTGCTCCCAGTGTTCCAGGGGCAGGATCCAGAAGGGACAGGGCACAAAGCTAATTCCAGTGCTATAGGGGTGGGATCCACAGCTGATCCCAGTGTTCCAGGGGTGGGATCCACAGCTGATCCCAGTGTTCCAGGGGTGGGATTCAGAGCTGCTCCCAGTGTTCCAGGAGTGGGATCCAGAGCTGCTCCCAGTGTTCCAGGAGTGGGATCCAGAGCTGCTCCCAGTGTTCCAGGGGTGGGATCCAGAGCTGCTCCCTGTGTTCCAGGGGTGGGATCCAGAACTGCTCCCTGTGTTCCAAGGGTGGGATCCAGAACTGCTCCCTGTGTTCCAGGGGTGGGATCCAGAGCTGCTCCCTGTGTTCCAGGGGTGGGATCCAGAACTGCTCCCAGTGTTCCAGGAGTGGGATCCAGGGGTGGGATCCAAAGCTGCTCCCTGTGTTCCAGGGGTGGGATCCAGAGCTGCTCCCCGTGTTGCAGGGGTGGGATCCAGAGCTGCTCCCTGTGTTCCAGGGGTGGGATCCAGAGCTGCTCCCCGTGTTGCAGGGGTGGGATCCAGAGCTGCTCCCTGTGTTCCAGGGGTGGGATCCAGAGCTGCTCCCCGTGTTCCAGGGGTGGGATCCAGAGCTGCTCCCCGTGTTCCAGGGGTGGGATCCAGAGCTGCTCCCAGTGTTCCAGGGGTGGGATCCACAGCTGCTCCCCGTGTTCCAGGGGTGGGATCCAGAGCTGCTCCCCGTGTTCCAGGGGTTGGATCCAGAGCTGCTCCCAGTGTTCCAGGGGTGGGATCCAGAGCTGCTCCCCGTGATCCAGGGGTGGGATCCAGAGCTGCTCCCAGTGTTCCAGGGGTGGGATCCAGAGCTGCTCCCCGTGTTCCAGGGGTGGGATCCAGAGTTGCTCCCCGTGTTCCAGGGGTGGGATCCAGAGCTGCTCCCAGTGTTCAAGGGGTGGGATCCACAGCTGCTCCCCGTGTTCCAGGGTTGGATCCACAGCTGCTCCCAGTGTTCCAGGGGTGGGATCCAGAGCTGCTCCCAGTGTTCCAGGAGTGGGATCCAGAGCTGCTCCCAGTGTTCCAGGGGTGGGATCCAGAGCTGCTCCCTGTGTTCCAGGGGTGGGATCCAGAACTGCTCCCTGTGTTCCAGGGGTGGGATCCACAGCTGCTCCCAGTGTTCCAGGGGTGGGATCCAGAGCTGCTCCCAGTGTTCCAGGGGTGGGATCCAGAGCTGCTCCCAGTGTTCCAGGGATGGGATTCAGAGCTGCTCCCAGTGTTCCAGGGGTGCGATCCAGAGCTGCTCCCCGTGTTCTAGGGGTGGGATCCAGAACTGCTCCCTGTGTTCCAGGGGTGGGATCCAGAGCTGCTCCCTGTGTTCCAGGGGTGGGATCCAGAACTGCTCCCAGTGTTCCAGGAGTGGGATCCAGGGGTGGGATCCAAAGCTGCTCCCTGTGTTCCAGGGGTGGGATCCAGAGCTGCTCCCCGTGTTGCAGGGGTGGGATCCAGAGCTGCTCCCTGTGTTCCAGGGGTGGGATCCAGAGCTGCTCCCCGTGTTCCAGGGGTGGGATCCAGAGCTGCTCCCAGTGTTCCAGGGGTGGGATCCACAGCTGCTCCCCGTGTTCCAGGGGTGGGATCCAGAGCTGCTCCCCGTGTTCCAGGGGTTGGATCCAGAGCTGCTCCCAGTGTACCAGGGGTGGGATCCAGAGCTGCTCCCCGTGATCCAGGGGTGGGATCCAGAGCTGCTCCCAGTGTTCCAGGGGTGGGATCCAGAGCTGCTCCCCGTGTTCCAGGGGTGGGATCCAGAGCTGCTCCCCGTGTTCCAGGGGTGGGATCCAGAGCTGCTCCCAGTGTTCAAGGGGTGGGATCCACAGCTGCTCCCCGTGTTCCAGGGGTGGGATCCAGAACTGCTCCCAGTGTTCCAGGGGTGCGATCCAGAGCTGCTCCCAGTGTTCCAGGGGTGGGATCCAGAGCTGCTCCCAGTGTTCAAGGGGTGGGATCCACAGCTGCTCCCAGTGTTCCAGGGGTGGGATCCAGAGCTGCTCCCAGTGTTCCAGGGGTGGGATCCAGAGCTGCTCTCAGTGTTCCAGGGGTGCGATCCAGAGCTGCTCCCCGTGTTCCAGGGGTGGGATCCAGAGCTGCTCTCAGTGTTCCAGGGGTGGGATTCAGAGCTGCTCCCAGTGTTCCAGGGGTGGGATCCAGAGCTGCTCCCAGTGTTCCAGGGGTGGGATCCAGAGCTGCTCCCAGTGTTCCAGGGATGGGATTCAGAGCTGCTCCCTGTGTTCCAGGGATGGGATTCAGAGCTGCTCCCAGTGTTCCAGGGGTGCGATCCAGAGCTGCTCCCCGTGTTCCAGGGGTGGGATCCAGAGCTGCTCCCAGTGTTCAAGGGGTGGGATCCAGAGCTGCTCCCAGTGTTCAAGGGGTGGGATCCACAGCTGCTCCCAGTGTTCAAGGGGTGGGATCCAGAGCTGCTCCCAGTGTTCCAGGGGTGGGATCCAGAGCTGCTCCCAGTGTTCCAGGGGTGGGATCCAGAGCTGCTCCCCGTGTTCCAGGGGTGGGATCCAGAGCTGCTCCCCGTGTTCCAGGGGTGGGATCCAGAGCTGCTCCCAGTGTTCAAGGGGTGGGATCCAGAGCTGCTCCCAGTGTTCCAGGGGTGGGATCCAGAGCTGCTCCCTGTGTTCCAGGGGTGGGATCCAGAGCTGCTCCCTGTGTTCCAGGGGTGGGATCCAGAGCTGCTCCCAGTGTTCCAGGGGTGGGTCATAGGAGCTCGTTCAAGTCCTCTGATTGAAAAGTCAGGCGTGCTCTAAAGGAACAGCTGCAATGAGTTGGTCTGAACACATCTGTAGAAGTTTGAATTAGAACTGAGAGTGGGATCTGTTACCCGTTAGTATTATGCAATTCCCTCCTAATCTTCTTCCAGGTTCTGCTCCAAAAACGGGAGCACAAAGTTGAAGGAGGATCTCCAGAGCAGTACTGAGGAAGTGCTGCACTGCCGTAGTGCCCCTCAGAGGGGATCCTCTTGTTTGATGTAAAAGACTGAAAAGAAGCAGGAAGTTCCCCCCTCTCCTGGCCAGTGTTAGTCATGTTCAGAGAGCACAGAAACAGGTCCTTTAGCCCCTGTTACACAAACCCCAAACTGCACCAACTCACTCATCCCAGATACGGCGATTCACCCCCCCCCCCCCCCCCCGAGCTCGATGGACTGTGGGAGGGAATCAGAGCAATTAGAGGAAACACACACTCCCAGGGGCAGAACATGCAGACTCTAGGGTCTTGATTGGCAAACTCCACTGCACCCCCTCCAATTAATAATAAACAGATGATCGGACTATTGCGGACCGTCACATATCCTACATTGCTCTTGGTGGTGATAGTACAGAACGTTGGTACGTCTGAGAGGAGCCATTGCGGGTGCAATAGAAATCCACTCACTACCATGGTCTTGTAACGATGGTAGCAGGGAACTGGAGCACCAAAACCAACCTTAGAGTGATGGCAGCTCTAGGAAAAGTACCACACGACCCGGGGTGTCGTGGTAAGGAGTGGGTCCCCTGCCTATGGATCTGAAGGTGACGTGTGTGGGCTGGGGGTGGAGTCTGAAATAAAGTGCCAGAAATAATCGCCTGATCGGCCAGTGCTGGGTGAGAATTCCTGAGCCTGAAACACCAAGTGCTTGCTGGGTACGTGCCTCTCCTCATGCCAACACCCGCAGCACGTTCCGAAGGGAGGAGGTTCGTTGCGGGCATTCTGCCCATCAGCCCTGCCAGGGATCAAACTTAACACGGGCTTCTTTAAAATGGGCGTTTCCACACTGACGTGATGCATATTTACTGCAGAATTGCATTGCAATACCTGACTGATGTGCAGGGCAAATCTCAGCGTCTGTGAATAAAGCAACACTGCTGGAAATCACCTGATGTGCATGAGGCTGAAGCAGAATTGTTGGTCTGTTTATTTCACACTTGTTTGTGCTTTTGTTAAACTACTGGGTGGATGAATCCCACAGACCATTCAGTGTCATGATAGTACACTGATTTTCACAAGGATATTTCAAAAGTACATTTCTACCTTTCTATATTTACCTATTTGTCACCTAACACATTATAAGATATGGGTGCAAATTTAGGCCATTTGGCCCATCGAGTCTGCTCTGCCATTTCATCATGGCTGATCCAATTTTCCTCTCAGCCCCAATCTCCTGCCTTCTCCCCGTATCACTTCATGTCCTGACCGATCAAGAATCCAGCAACCTCTGGCTTAAATGTACATAATGACTTGGCCTCCACAGCTGCCGTGGCAAAGAATTCCACAGATTCACCACTCTCTGGCTAAAGAAATTCCTCCTCATCTCCATTCTCAAAGGACACCCCTCTATTCTGAGGCTGTGTCCTCTGGTCTTAGACTCTCCCGCCATAGGAAACATCCTCCACATCCACTCTATCAAGGCCTTTTGCCATTTGATAGGTTTCAATGAGGTCACCCTTCATTCTCCTGAATTCCAGTGAATACAGGCTCAGAGCCATCAAACACTCTTCATATGACAAGTCATTCAATCCTGGAATCTTTTTTGTGAACCTCCTTTGAAGCCCCCAGTTTCAGTACAGCCTTTCTAAGATAAGGGACCCAAACCTGTTCACAATACTCCAAGTGAGGTCTCACTGGTGCTTTATAAAGTTTCAACATCACATCCTTCCTTTTATATTCCAGTCCTCTTGAAATGAATGCTAATATCGGATTAGCATTCCTCACCACAGACTCAACCTGCAAATTAACCTTTAAGGAATCCTGCACAAAGACTGCCAAGTCCTTTTGCACCTCAGCTTTTTGTATTTTCTTTCCATGTAGAAAATAGTCAACCCTTTCATTTCTTCTACCAAAGTGCATGGCCATACACTTCCCGACACTGTATTGATCTGACATTTTTTAGCCCATTCTCCTTATCTGTCTAGGTCCTTCCATAGCCTCTCAACTTCCTGAAAACTACCTGCCCCTCCACCTATCTTCATATCATCTGCAAAATTTGTAACAAACCCATCAATTCCATCATCCAAATTATTGATGTATAATTTAAAAAGAATTGGTCCCTGCGGAACACTACGAGTCACCAGCCAGAGAGGCTCGCTTTATTCCCACTGTTAGCCACGGCTTTACCCATGCTAGAATCTTTCCTGTAAAACCTTGAGCTCTTAGTTTGTTAAGCAGCCTCGTGTCAGCACGGTTTCTGTGAAGGGAAATCTTGCCTGATAAATCTGTTAGAGTTCTTCAAGCAGGGTGGACAAAGGAGAGGCAGTGGATGTCATCTACTTGGATTTCCAGAAGGCATTTGATAAGGTGCCACACATGCGGCTGCTTAGCAAGATAAAATCCTGTGGTGTTACAGGAAAGATACTGGCATGGATAGAGGAATGGCTGACAGGCAGGAGTGGGAATAAAGGACATCTTGTCTGCCAATGACTAGTGATGTTCCTCAGCGGTCAGTATTGAGAACACTACTTCTCACATTGTTTGACAGTGATTTTGATAATGGAAGTGATGGCTTTGTAGTAAAGTTTAAGGATGATATGAAGATAGGTGGAGGGGTAGGTAGTGCTGAGAAAGCAATGCGATTGCAGCAGGACTTAGACAAACAGGAAGTCTGGCAAAAAAAGTGGCAGTTGGAATACAGTGTTGGGAAATGTACGATAATGCATTTTGGTGAAAGGAACAATGGTGCGGACTATTATGTAAATGGGGAGAAGGTTCAAACATCAGAGGTGCAGAGGGACTTAGGAGTCCTTGTGCAGGACTCCCAGAAGGTTCATTTTCAGGTTGAGTCTGTGGTAAAGAAGGCAAATGCAATATTGGTATTTATTTCAAGGGGAATAGAATATAAAAGCAAGGAGATTATGCTGAGGCTTCATAAGACACTTGTCAGGCCACACTTGGAGTATTGTCAACAGTTTTGGACCCCATATTTCAGAAAGGATGTGTTGTCATTGAAAGAGTCCAGGGGAGGATAATTCTGGGAGTGAAGAGGTTAACATATAGGGATCATTTGGTAGCTTTGGGCCTGTACTCACTGGAATTTAGAAGAATGCAGAGGAATATCATTGAAACCTATCAAATGTTGAAAGGACCGGATAAGGTGGATGTGGAGAGGATGCTTCCTATGGTGGGAATATCCAAAAAGGGCACAGCCTCAAAATAGAGGGGTGACCCTTTAGAATAGAGGAAAGGAGGAAGTGTTTTAGCCAGAGAGTAGTGAATCTGTGGAACGCTCTTCCACAGACTGTGGTGGAGGCCAAGTCCGTGGGTATATTTAAGGCAGAAGTAGACTGTTTCTTGACCGGTCAGGGCATCAAAGGGTACAGCGAGAAGGCAGGTGTATGGGGTTGAGTGGGATCCAGGATCAGCCATGATGGAATGGCAGAGCAGACTCGATGGGCTGAATGGCCTAATTCTGCTCCCATATCTTATGCTCCTATGTGTGGCACCTTGTCAAAGGCCTTCTGAAAATCCAAGTACACAACATTCACCATCTTTTCTTTGTCTATCCTGCTTGTTATTTCTTCAAAGAATTCCAACAGGTCTGTCAGGCAAGATATTCCCTTGAGGGAACCATGCTGACTTTGGCCTATTTTATCATGTGTCTCCAAGTACCCTGAGACCTCGTCCTTAATAATCAACTCAACATCTTCCCAGCCACTGAGGTCCAACTAACTAGCCTATAGTGTCCTTTACTCTGCCTCTCCTCACTACACATTGCCCCTGTTTGAAAACCAGCTACCTCATCTTCAGCACTACTGTCCACCTTTCCTACAATACTTCTTGCATTGAAATACAGGCAGCTCAAGACACTAGTCACATCGTGCTCAATTTAATTCCTAACTCTGACTGAGGTCTTACCAACATCTGCCTTTGCAACCTCTCCATGAACTGTCCTGGTACTCTGGTTCCCATCGTCCTGCAGTCTCTCCATGAACTGTTCTGGCACTCTGGTTCCCATCGTCCTGCAACCTCTCCATGAACTGTTCTGGCACTCTGGTTTCCATCGTCCTGCAACCTCTCCATGAACTGTTCTGGCATTCTGGCTCCCATCGTCCTGCAACCTCTCCATGAACTGTTCTGGCATTCTGGCTCCCATTGTCCTGCAACCTCTCCATGAACTGTTCTGGCATTCTGGCTCCCATCGTCCTGCAACCTCTCCATGAACTGTTCTGGTACACTGGTTCCCATCGTCCTGCAACCTCTCCATGAACTGTCCTGGTACTCTGGTTCCCATCGTCCTGCAACCTCTCCATGAACTGTTCTGGCACTCTGGTTCCCAACGTCCTGCAACCTCTCCATGAACTGTTCTGGCACTCTGGTTCCTGACCCCCGCAACCTCTCCATGAACTGTTCTGGCATTCTGGCACCCATCGTCCTGCAACCTCTCCATGAACTGTTCTGGCACTCTGGTTCCCATCGTCCTGCAACCTCTCCATGAACTGTTCTGGCACTCTGGTTCCCATCGTCCTGCAACCTCTCCATGAACTGTTCTGGCACTCTGGTTCCCATCGTCCTGCAACCTCTGCATGAACTGTTCTGGTACTCTGGTTCCCATCGTCCTGCAACCTCTCCATGAACTGTTCTGGCACTCTGGTTCCCATCGTCCTGCAACCTCTCCATGAACTGTCCTGGCACTCTGGTTCCCATCGTCCTGCAACCTCTGCATGAACTGTTCTGGTACTCTGGTTCCCATCGTCCTGCAACCTCTCCATGAACTGTTCTGGTACTCTGGTTCCCATCGTCCTGCAACCTCTCCATGAACTGTTCTGGCACTCTGGTTCCCATCGTCCTGCAACCTCTCCATGAACTGTCCTGGTACTCTGGTTCCCATCGTCCTGCAACCTCTCCATGAACTGTCCTGGTACTCTGGTTCCCATCGTCCTGCAACCTCTCCATGAACTGTTCTGGCACTCTGGTTCCCATCGTCCTGCAACCTCTCCATGAACTGTTCTGGCACTCTGGTTCCCATCGTCCTGCAACCTCTCCATGAACTGTTCTGGCACTCTGGTTCCCATCGTCCTGCAACCTCTCCATGAACTGTCCTGGTACTCTGGTTCCCATCGTCCTGCAACCTCTCCATGAACTGTTCTGGTACTCTGGTTCCCATCGTCCTGCAACCTCTCCATGAACTGTTCTGGCATTCTGGCTCCCATCGTCCTGCAACCTCTCCATGAACTGTTCTGGCACTCTGGTTCCCATCGTCCTGCAACCTCTCCATGAACTGTTCTGGCACTCTGGTTCCCATCGTCCTGCAACCTCTCCATGAACTGTTCTGGCACTCTGGTTCCCATCGTCCTGCAACCTCTCCATGAACTGTTCTGGCATTCTGGCTCCCATCATCCTGCAACCTCTCCATGAACTGTTCTGGCACTCTGGTTCCTGACCCCCGCAACCTCTCCATGAACTGTTCTGGCATTCTGGTTCCCATCGTCCTGCAACCTCTCCATGAACTGTTCTGGCACTCTGGTTCCCATCGTCCTGCAACCTCTCCATGAACTGTTCTGGCATTCTGGCTCCTGACCCCCGCAACTCTAGTTGAAACCACACCATGCAGCACTGACGAACCTTTCCGCTAGGATATTAGTCCCTCTCCAGTTCAGGTGCAAACCGTTCCTTCTGAACAATCTCACTGGATGAGAGCCTGATGATCTAAAAATCTTAAGCCCTCCCCCCCCACACCAACTCCTTAGTCATGCATTAAACTGTATCATCTTCCTAGTTCAGGCCTCAGTAGGAGGTGGCACAGGTAGCAATCCTGAGATCACAACTCTGGAGTCCCTCCCTTTAACTTAGCACCTAACTCCCTCATCCTACCCATGTCATTGGTACCTAAATGGACCACGACTTCTGGCTGTTCACCCTTCACTTTAGAATGCTGAGGCCTCGATCCATGATATTCCAGACTCTGGCATCCGGGAGGCAACATACCATCCGGGAATCTTGTTAAGATATAGGGGCAGAAGTAGGCCATTCAGCCCATTGAGTCCTCCAGTCATCCCCACTCCCCTGCCTTCTCCCTATACCCTTTGATGCCCTGGCTAATGAAGAACATATATATCCCTGCCTTAAATGTTCCCAATGACTTGGCCTCCACAGCCACTTGTGGCAACAAATTCCACAGATTTACCACCCTCTGACTAAAGTAATTTCTCTGCATCTCTGTTCTAAATGGACGTCCTTCAATCCTGAAGTCATGCCCGCTTGTCCTAGACTCCCCTACCATGGGAATTAACATTGTCATATCTAATCTCTTCAGGCCTTTTAACATTCAGAATGGTTCGATGAGAGCCCCCCTCATTCTCCTGAACTCCAGGGAATACAGCCCAAGAGCTGCCAGACGTTCCTCATACGATAACTCCCTCATTGCTGGAATCATTCTCGTGAATCTTCTGTGAACCCTCTCCAATGTCAGTATATCCTTTCTAAAATAAGGAGCCCAAAACAGCACACAATACCCCAAGTGTGGTCTCAGGAGTGCCTTATAGAGCTTCAACATCACATCCCTGCTCTTATATTCAATACCTCTAGAAATGAATGCCAACATTGCATTCGCCTTCTTCACTACCAACTCAGCCTGGGGGCTAACCTTTAGGGTATCTTGCACAAGGACTCCCAAGTCCCTTTGCATCTCTGCATTTTGAATTCTCTCCCCATCTAAATAATAATCTGCCCATTTATTTCTTCCACCAAAGTCCATGACCATACACTTTCCAACAGTGTATTTCCTTTGCCACTTCTTTGCCCATTTCCCTAAACTATCTA